>NC_141694.1:1902764235-1902806735 GCF_964263255.1 Lissotriton vulgaris
CACAGGCTCTGCTCACAACCTACACTCTCCCAAACCAAAAAGTAACACGAGCATTTGCAAAGCAACAGGTCTCGCATTTGCGAGAGTTTGAGCTATTGGAATTGTAAATGACGCATAGTCCTTGCTTACAAGAAGCAAGGCTCGAAGTAAAACAGGTGCAGTTACTGCCAGCCTTGTTTCTCGTAAACAACAACTATAAATACAATGCCCACCACTTGCAGGTTTTTCAAAACACTTGCATAAAAGGCATTGTCATTTGCAATGTCAATAGATAAAACTTTGGCAAACGCGAGACCTATTACATTGCCAATGCTTCTTTTTAAATTTTCTATTATATTATTTTAACAACTTCGCTGGTGTAGTTTAATCAGCTCTAGAAAACGAAACTCAGCATGGGAGAACCATGTGAAGTCTCAAATCAACTTTAAGCCAGATACATGGCTGCGGCTCAGCTCGACGTATTCTTAGAACCTCAGGCCGAACCCAAACGGAACTGTGGCGCGGCTACTGCCGCCCTCCCAGGGGTTAATTTGTAACAAAAGATATGTTCTCTTAAGGCGGATGCTTCGACCAGCACGCTTCTCTTTTTAGCCTGCCTAACAGAGAGCATACAAACCCTACAAGTGGGGAGGGGATGTGGTGTAAAGGCCAGAACTGCAGACTTCGGAGCTGGGAACCAGGTTCAGGTCTCTGCTTTCGCTCCACAGCCTGTGATTCTGGACGAATCACTTAATCTCCAGATACCCACCAAAATGAATGTGTCCTTAACAGGAGCTCAAGCACTGGTGTTGATGATTAAGTGTTGGTGCTGAGCACCGGAAAGCGCCGGCTCATATTCAGCACTGCACACTCCCATATCTAAATCACCATTGCACTAAGTGAAGCCAGGTAACCTCAAGAGACAGGAGATAAAGGGTACACCTAGGAAGGTGGGGGCACAGGGACCCCCACACCACAAACCTCTTGTGAATACCTCTCCCTGCCATGTCTGCCTGACTGACTCAGCTCGACAGTCACTACAATGAAGTGCAGCCCGGTGTGAGGGAAAGCACTTACTGTGACCCTAGGCACCCGGATGGGCTTGAAGGAGGGAGGGTTGGTGCCCACAGCTTCCATTCCAAGCACTTTACCTAAAGAAGGGGAGAGTGGTTGAAGGAGCGCAGAAACCAGGGATTGCCAACTCACATGCTCCCCTCGTGTCTGCACAGGCGGTAGGTGAGCAGAGGGGTAAGATTCTAGAACATTCTGTCCCAGAAGACAGTCTGCATGCACCCCCCAGGAGCAGCGGGGGAGGTCAGAGGTGAAGAGGGCACTGGAAGCGAGCTGAGACCAGGCAGGTATCCGAGCAAAGAGCCTGGCCGCCCCCCTCCGCTGTCACTTCTACGTTTCTAAGGGCCATATGTATCATACAAAAGCGCATTCGCAAAGGCCGAAATTCGCAGAATTTCGGCCTTTGCGAATGCGAATTTGCTAAATGGGATGTATGAATTAACCCTGGGCGAAGCACTACGCTACGCTCACGTGGTATAGTGAAGTTTGCGCAACTTCACACTACGCGAGCTGCACGTAGCACAGTGCGAACACACGTAGTGCAGCGTAGCGTAGTGCAGTGGTCATTTTTTGCTTGTTCGCGGTCCTCAACATCATGTTCACGACCGCAAGCAAGCAAACTGACATCCCGGTGAGATTCTCAACGCGGGGAGGTCAGGTTTCTCATTGCGAGCGGTTGCGCATGCTCGCGATCTCTCGCAATGAGAAACTACCAGTTCGCGTTGACAAAGCTGCCGCTCGAGTAAAAATCTACTCGAGCAGCAGAAAACGACAGCTCGTACTGTGCAAGATGCCGTTTTCAATGATTGCACAGTGCCGGATGCTTGTCCGCACTGTGCAATCATTGAAAACGCATCTTGCACAGTGCGAACATGCTAATACACAGCTCGCGTAGTACTACGTGCAGTTCGCGTAGTGCGAAGTGCACTTCCCGTAGCTTCGCATAGCGCTAATTCGGGAACTACGCCCACCCTTAGTATGAATGAAAATCCGGTGCAAAATAAGTAATCGCAAAATTTGCGATTTCTTATTTTGCAATTGCATTTAAGGAATCACACATTTTGCGAATCCTTAAATGCAATGTATGAAGCTAAAAAAAATTGCTAATTGTCCCTAAGGAATCGCAAATGACCACCAACTTCAAGTTGGTGGTAATTTGCGAATTTCTTGAAAAATGCCAATTTTCACATTTTTCAAAGTGCCATGGGACGCTAGGGCATGTATGTGCACCACATGTGCACCCATGCTTATTTCAGGGGTGCAACAGGGTATCCTTTGGACACCCCTGCACCCTTGAATTTCTCAATTTTGCGATTAGCAAATTGCGAATCGCAAATTGAGAATAAATTCCCATTCTTTCCTATGGGCCTCCTGGCCCATAGAACTGAATGGGAAAGTATTCCTTAATTGCGAATTCGCTATTTGCGAATTCGCAATTAAGGAATATCAAGAAATCGCAAAAAAAGCGATTTTCTTGATACATACCAATTAGCGATTCTGAAATAGCGATTTCTTAAAAATCGCTATTACAGAATCGCTAATTGGTACCTTGATACATATGGCCCTAAGCACCAGTAAACATCAGCTCAGCGCCTCGAGCTCTGGGAGGAAGGCTGTCTTCGAGGCACTAATAGTGTCACACTACAGTAGTTCTACGCAGCTCTGTCGCTGCAGAGACCCCAGAGTCTGGGCCGGGACAGCAGTGAGCACAGGCTGAGAGGCGGGGGGTTCATAAAGACACCCCCAGCATGAGGCCGACAGAGCTGTAACCCGAGGCGCTATACTCTGGGGGGAAGGCTGTCTTCGAGGCACTATCGAGAATGACCCTACAGGTGTTCCAGGCAGCTCTGTCCCTGCAGAGACACCCCAGAGTCTGGGCCGGGACAGCAGCGAGCACACGCTGACGAGCATGAGGGCGGCAGAGCTGTAACCCGAGGTGCTATACTCTGCAGGCAGCGCCCTGACGGAAGCCGAGCAGCGCATTCCTGGCACCGGTGAGTTCACTCCAGCTCGGCCTGTGAAGCGCTGCGGGATTACAGCGCCCTGAGGCCACAGAGCACAGAGTGTGGCCCGGGGCTGCATATGAACACGATTGTGCGGCCGTTCATTTGCACTTCTATGGTGTGGGGTGAAATACATACATATAAAAGCAAACACAGTCTTCCTGCACAGCAGAGCCCAGCCGTGCTGCACGGGCGCAACTGCAGGGCCAACTCACTCCTTCAGCCTCCCGAAGTCTACAAATGAAGGACTGCTGTAATATTGTATCAGCAGCACGACACAGCTCGGTCTGTGGCCTGCGTTATATGAGGGTGACTGTAACCGTGGGCGCTATGTCGAAGACACCACGACGTGGAAGGCCTGTGTGTGGCAAGCGCCAATAAGCGCACCAGCCTCACAAGGCACTATAGGGTGGCACGGGCTGATGAGCAGACATGTGGCGCTTTAATGTGGACATGCCAACCTGCCCCACACACAGCTTCAGCGAGGGTATGAGAAAACACAATTGCAAGACCTCAAGGGACACTGGAGGAGTCCACAGAGGTGGCAGTGGGGATATGAGGGCGGGGGCTACCCCAAAATCCAGGAAAGTGGCAGCTCGGGCGTGAACCGTCCCCACCTCTGGCTCCCTGGTGAGGCCTGTAGTGAGGATTTACGTTTATCATGTTTTTCCCTGTCTTAATGTTATGCCACACGCCTGCCACCGGAAGGGGGTGCTGGCACCGGAAGCAGGGGTCTTCATTCGGCCCTGAGGGCTCCACCTGAGGCTGGCAGACACCTGGGGGCCTCACAGCTCGCACCCCCTCTCTTGCAACACACATTCCAACATGTAGCACGAAGCAGCTACAACAAGTCAAAAGGAACAAGTTAGAGAGCAAGGAAACAACTGCAGCATGGAGAGTTTCCCGTAAAGTTTAACGGCGGAGTTACGCCAGCTCCCCCCGAAAATGACGGGCGTTTCTCCGAGCCATTTGTGAATGATCTCGGAGAAACATGGTGGTGTGGAGCGCTCCTTTCTTGCCTTGCGATCTCGGAAGGCAAGAGAGGAGCGCTCCACTCAACCATGTTTCTCCGAGGTCATTCACAAATGGCTCAGAGAAACGCCCGTCATTTTTTGGATTGAGGGGCGTGTTTTTCTTTCTCTCAGCCAATGAGTAGAAAAGTAGCACAAAGCTAAAAAACACACCCCTCAATCCGGTCCTAAATTGATGGACAACACTGTTCTCCAATGACTGGCCTCCATTTAGGAAGCCAGCCAATGGAGAACAGGGGCGGGTTCGAACCCCACTATCCAAAACATGAATTTTTCCCAGCGAGAGCTGCGCATGCGCAGCTCTTCGCTGGGCGAAACCTAAAATGGGGCCGCTCCCAGAGGGTCTCAGGCCTGTGCCGGTGAAACTGGGCTATAAATGGGACGGGTGTTCCGGTGCCGCTGCCGGTCCTATCCCTCTGCCCCCTCTCTCTTCTGCCTCCCTCTATCTCCCCTCTGCTTCTCTCTCCCCTCTGCTTCTCTCTCCCCTCTGCTTCTCTCTCCCCTCTGCCTCTCTCTTCCCTCTGCCTCGCTCTCCCCTCTCCCTCTCTCTTCCCCTCTGCCCCCCTCTTTCCCCTCTGCCTCCATCTCTCCCTCTCTCTCCCCCTCTGCCTCCCTCTCCCACCTCTGCCTCCCTCTCTCCTCTCTGCCTCCTTCTCCTCCCTCTCTCTCCCCTCTGCCGCCCCCTCCCTCTCTGCCTCCCTCTTTCCCCCTCGCTCCTTCTCTCCCCACTGCCTCCCTCCCCTCTGCCTTCCTCTCTCCCCTCTGACTTCCTCTCTCCCCTCTTCCTCCTTCTCTCCCTCTCTCCCCTTCTTCCTCCCTCTCTCCCCTCTACCCCCTCTGCATCCCTCTCTCTCCCTCTCTCCCCTCTGCCTCCTTCTCTCTCCCACGCTCCTCCTCTTTCTCTCTGTACCGTCCACCTCCCCTTTGTATGTTCCATCTTTATCTTTCATCTCTACATACATTTCTGTCCCTGATTTTATCAGGTACAATAACTATTGCACCTAAAAGAAGCCAATGGTGATCAGGCCATCAACCTTTGACCCCAGTAGGGCTGTCTCAGCCTCTCATCCTTGTGAGGATCTTACAGCGGATTTGATGTAATGTGATGTTTATTTAAAACACTTTTTTAACGATAATGTGTAATTTTCGTGCTCAAGCGTTAGATTGTCTGTGGTTGTGGGTTCACATTACAGGGGTATTGTGGGCGGGGCTCCATGCACGTGCTCTGGTCCAGTGAGCCAATGGGGTGTCAGTGTAATGTTTCCCTCTGGATGGAATCCAGGCATCGAGGTGGAGGGTGGGTGTGGGGGGTGGAATCCATTTGTCAGTGTTTATTTATTTTTTAATGGCTTTGATGTGTTTTTGCTGCTTTCATAACTCTTTAAAACAATTTTTTTCTCATAGTTTAAATTGTAGCTTCTGTAAGAAATCAATCAATCAATCAGGTGTTTGTTAAGTGCAACTACTCACCCGTAAGGGTCTCAGGGCGCTGGGGGTGGGGGGGTCGAAGGTTCTAGTCCATCAAGGAGGGGATCTGTCGAAGAGCCAGGTTTCGAGGTTTCTTGTGAAGATGGGGAGCGATGTTATCTGTCTGAGGTGGAGCGGAAGGTCGTTCAGGCTCTGGCCGCACGGAAGGAGAAGGAGCGGCCCCCTGATCTGGTCTTTCTGGTGCGTCGTAGGAGAGCTGGGCTGATTGTAGGGTTCTTTGGGGTGCATGGAATTTGAGTCGGCTGTTCAGGTATGCTGGTCCCGTGTAGTGGAGGGCCTTATGAGCATGGGTTAGCATCTTGAAGGTGACTCTAGCTTCGATGAGGAGCCAGTGGAGTGTGCGCAGGTGCTGGGAGATGTGTCAGTGTCTTGGCAGCTTGTGGGCTGTTTTTGATGTTCTGTAGCTTGCGGTGAGGTTTTTGTTTACTCCGACATAGAGTGCGTTGCCGTAGTCGAGCTTGCTGGTGACCAGGGCCTGAATAACTGTCTTTCTGTGTTCAAGGGGGATCCATTTGAAGGTCTTACGTAGGAGGGTGTGAAAGCAGCAGGACGAGACGGAGTTGCTCTGGCGGTCCATTTTGAGCTCTGACTCCAGGATGATTCCCAGGTTGCGTGCGTGGTCCGTGGGGGTGGGTGGGCTTCTGAGGGCGGAGGGCCCCCAGGTGTCGTTCCAAGCATCGGAGTTTGGGCCCATGATGAGTACTTCCGTTTTGTTGGTGTTTATTTGTAGGCAGCTGTTTTCCATTCATTTGGCGACGGCTTCCCTGCCTTCTCAAAAGTTGTCTGGCGGTGTTGGGTTCATTGGATAGGGAGAGGTTGAGATGGGTGTCGTCTGCGTATGACACAATGTTGAGTCCGTAGGTTCTGACGATGGGGGTGAGTGGAGCCATGTAGACGAAGAAGAGCGTATGGCTGATGGAGGACCCCTGTGGGACTCGGTAGGTGTGGGGTCCAAGAGGAAAGGGGGGAGTCTGATCTGCTGCATTCTGCCGGAGAGGAAGGAGTGGATCCAGTCGAGTGCCTTGTCTTAGATCCCTGCGTCGTGGAGTCTGCGTATTAGGGTGCGGTGAGAGACTGTGTCAAATGCCGCTGAGAGGTCGAGGAGGATGAGGGCTGCTGTTTCTCCTTTGTCCAGTAAGGTACAGGTGTTTTCTGTCGCGGCGAGGAGGGCGGTTTCCATACTGTGGTTTTTTCTGAAGCCGGATTGGGAGGAGTCGAGGATGTTGTGCTCTTCGATGAATGTGGCGAGTTGGCTGTCCAGATCCTCCAGGATATCGCGATTTCACGATTTGCCGCGAAATCGGCACTTTTGAAAAAATGCAGCGATTTTTACAAAAGTGCCCGCGAAATCGGCACTTTTGTAGAAATCGCAGTATTTTTACAAAAGCATGCCACTATATCCTGGGGGGTCTGAAAAAGTGGGCTCGGAAGATGTCCCTCCAGATCCTCGGAGGTGGGAGGCATGCAGGTGCTGGCCCAGCGCTGCTCGGCTTTTAATCCTGCTCGGAGCTCTGGCCTCGGCTGTGCCTTTGATCTGTGTGTCACGCTGCAGCCCATGCTGGCTCCTGTAGAAGCAACACTTTTTTTTTTTTCCAGGTTAATACTTGTAGTATAATTGATGAGAAAAACACGCATTATAAAACATTAAAGTTTCATTAAAGGACAAAACGGTCGATCATGGTCATCCTTCCTTATCACTAACAGTATCAACAAGAAACTCTTGGTAAACAAGTGACAGTTACAAATCCTGCACGTGCTATTAGGATCGTAAACTGCAGACAAATATCACAGTTAAATTCAAGGGGGAAGTTTGTGGTCGCTGCATTCTTACCCTACACAACAGAAACTTTGAAGAGAACACCTTTTCGGTTGAAGCAGCTTTTATGCAAAGTGTTATAAAGATGACAAATACCAAATGTGAGTAAACTCTTCTTTAATGCTGTCACCCTGCTCTCCTCACTGACAGGAGTACGTGAACATTCCAAGGATGGCTGGGGGGAAAATACCAAGTGGCTGGGGCAGGAGGGGGGGGGGATGGGACGTACCATTTGTGAAGAGAATATACATGCACAAGTTACAACACATCTCCCTTTGAACCGTAAAAGCATTAAAATAACAGCTTTAATTGCAACACATTTCTCAAGGACCGAGAAGGAGGAGGGAAGGGGGAAGGAAAGAGGACAGAGAACCGTGGGGGTGAGGGGGGGGGGGGGGGAAAAAAGTGGGGAATACCTGGCACACAATACCATAAGCGCTCAGGGGTGGGGACCCTGCAACCCATATCTCAGGGCGGAGAAAAGGCAAGGGTAAGACACTGATCACTGAATAATAAACCTCCCCACCCTCAATACCAACTGTACGCAAGGTACTTCATCCTAGGACAGGAGAAAAGGTTATTAGAACACAAAACTTGAATCCGGCCCCTCTTCGCTCTGTACCATTCTTACTTGACCCCTCTCCCCTTCCTTACACACCCTAGCGAAGTGGCCCCTCCTGTTACACTTCATACACATGGAATTTCGAGCAGTACAATGCATGCTATTAGCAAGATGATTATTGCTTCCGCACCTGAAGCATTTCAACCCTTCTGTGACGTTGAAGGGCTTATCACTCTTTCCCTCTTTTGATTTGATCTTGTTATCTTCTCCTTCTTTTTTGTCTTCCAACACCAACCCTTTTATTTTATTCACACAACCCATGGATTCTTTTGGTTGATCCATCTCCTGGATGCATTTTGCGGTGTGCTCTATGGAGTGTGCGATGGCCACCGCTTCCCTCAACGAGGGATTCTTTGCCAAAAGCTTTTCTTTTATCTTTGGGTTGAAGGTGCATCTCACCAATTGATCCCTAATGAGGGAATCATTCAACTCCCCAAACTCACACAATTGTGTAAGCCCTTGGAGAGCGGCTATGTAATTAGCTATGGATTCTCCCTTCGCCTGCACTCGTGAAAAGAACTTGTGACGCTCCAGCACAACATTGACTTTGTCCCCAAAATGAGTCTCTAGCTTAATCATAGTAATTTTGAAGACATCTGAGTCTAGCTCGTCATCTTCTAATGCTGGGTTAGGGAGAGTGTCATATATTTTCCTCCCTTGGACTCCAAGATTGTGCAGCAAAACATGCTGCTTCCGCACTGCTGAGAACTTTCCCCCCCCTATGGCTATTAGATACGAATCAAACAAGTTGATCCAATCCTTCCAATGTATGACTGGATCACCAATGTCATTTAGGAAGGTGGGGGGGGGGGTTCATGGAAGAAGCCGCCATAAGGGAAGTTAGCAGCAATGCGCATCACAACACCAGGGAACCTAGGAGGTCCTTGCGGGTGTTCAGGTGTATGAATGATAGCTCACAAGTAAAGCAACAGATGAAGTTGTGAGGGGAGGAGGGGTTAAATACCTCTGACAAGGTGGAACACACTACTGATGGTAGAGGGGCACAACTAAGTGAGTATCCCTTACTCTTGATGCTGCTTAGTGAAGGTCACAACTGTTACTGGAAACGCTTGGATTACCTGACCATCTAAATTCATCAAACAGGTGCACTGGGGAACCTTACCAACTTCCTTGAAACTACGGCTTAAAGGTGAGGGAAGCAAACAGGGGGAACTCCCTGTACACAATGTAGACCCTTATTCCTCGCCCCTCCCCTGCCAATCAGAAAATATCACCAGGTACAGGATTAACCCCACAAAACTAGTAAGTACATGTAAGCACAGCAAATATGGGTGAAGTCTCACCTGTAAATCAAAATCAACACAGTACAGGGTGAAGGGGGAAGATGAATATGCTGCCCCCCCGAGCTTGCACAAGGCACCACCCACTGTGTCACTTACCACCCCGCTTGTAAAACTCCTTGGCTGCACAAATCCCTCACCCCTACTATAACATCCCCTGCAGGTTAACACAGGCACATTGAGATAAGCGTACGACGGTGTATCTGATAAATGAGGTAAAATACATCAGCACTGCAACCACCAGAAAGGAAAGGAACAGGATAGGGAAGCAGGAGGGCACAGGTGAAGGGAGAAGAGGAGGACCTGAAGTGGATATGGAAAGTCAGACTAAATGAGGTCTTGCATGAAAAGGACTGGCACAACAATCACCAAGCACAGTGTACACGAGGACCAATTCGAACTGCGAGATGTGGCTGTCTTACGGTGCGTAGGCAGTTCCCAGTATTACCAAACGCAGTTCAAACAGCATACGAGGGGCAACCGTCTAGCGGCAGTCTTTCTTTGCAATAGGCAGTCCCTCCAAATCACCAAGCACAATCTTACTTAAACGTGCAGTCCCAGCGCCACTTTCTTCCACAGTATGATATTCCAGCTCCCAATAGTCCGTTCTACAATCCCTGGTTACCGCTCTATTCTGGGAACGTACAGCGGCCCTGCAGGGGCTGGAGCGCCGGACTTCCTCTGGCCGGGTTTCCTGACAGGATTTCTCTTCAACGAGGTTGCGCAAGCCGCGCGCTCCACAAGACTGAGGGGGTAGCGTCTCAGGTCGGCGCCTGCTCTCTGCTGACAGGAAATCCCTACGGGAGCTGTGGAGAACGAAATTCACAAGGAACACTGAGGTGCCGGGCTTCCCCCGCGCGAACTGGTGCACTGACGAGGGCGCTCTGAGGTGAAACTGACAGAATGCCCTCCGATGACAGAAGACTCCAACGCGTGACAACAGCACCCTGAGAGGAGGGTGTGCACGGTTCTCAGAGGCACAATTTCCACGTAGATTGAAGCGAGCCTAGACCAGGGATCGGTCGAAGGCACCTTCCACACGGTTGCTCCAAGAATTAGTGAGGTCTCCCACGCTACAACTTTAAAGTTAATACACAGCAAACCGAGGAGAACTTCAAGCGGAAAGGTTAAGGAGCGAGGGCCAAGACACACGAAGAACCAAATAAAAGGGCTAGAGGCAGGTCCTGTTGGTGGCAGGCTGAAGTTCGCTGTCCCGCTTCACCTCCTCAGGAGTCGCCGAGATGACTCACTCTAAAGTAGCTTAAATCACTGAGAGCACAACAGCTCAATCTAGCCGCAGGATCCGCGTGTGCAGGCTCTCTGATCACCAATGTACTGGTCACAAGGAACCTTCTTTACTCGTCACTTGAACATGGAGAGAGTACTGAAAGGGGAGGTGACAGTACAGCCCCCCGCGCCGACATTGATGTTGGATCCAGGTTCTTCCCTTCGTCGCCAGTGTTATAAAGATGACAAATACCAAATGTGAGTAAACTCTTCTTTAATGCTGTCACCCTGCTCTCCTCACTGACAGGAGTAGGTGAACATTCCAAGGATGGCTGGGGGGAAAATACCAAGTGGCTGGGGCAGGAGGGGGGGGGGGGATGGGACGTACCATTTGTGAAGAGAATATACATGCACAAGTTACAACACAAAGATATAGTGGCAAAGGAACAACTTGCATATTTCAGACAGCAAACGTGTATGAGGCAGTTCATGTTGCTCACAGAACATGAAAGACTTTGCACGGCCAAAGTTAAGACAAGTGCACGAAAAATATACTTACCAGCAGGATCCGTGAAACTGAAAGGGCTGACAAATCAAAGAAAATATCAATTTAAGCAGATCAACAAGGTAATGTCAGCAAGGCATCCATTCACGGTGGATGCAATGTCGAGGCTGGGTATCAACAGTACGGAGATGGCGTGAATCAACAGCAAGCTGATCGTTCAACAGAAAAGCAGTTAGATTTGACCCAGTCTAATGAAGGACCATACACCCACACTTAAGCGCCTGCAATATCAGCTGTGCTGGAAGTTATGCTTATGTGTACCAAGGCTAACTCATACCCGAGCCACACACAAATGCAATCTGCCGCCAAGGTCTTCGAGAATTCACACCCATTATGGGTTTAAGAAGTTTTAAACTAAACAGCCTATGCCTGTGTTCGCCATAAATCATTACATTCTCAACCCCTTACGCAACCACACCATTTCCATGGATTTTTTTAAAAAGGGGTATGAATTACATGATTGCCATGAAAGCCGAAGCACTCTGAAAACATTTGTAATTTAAGACTTTAGCTCTCCTTTCACTCCATGTAGCCATTTACACAAAATGAACAATGATCATTTGAGAACAGTTTTTAGATCTTGCACTGGATAGCAGTATCTGTCTGTTGAACACCTATTGTTTATACTAAATTGTATATACGTAGAAAAGGCATAGGGTCTGCCTTGCACCTGTCTGAATGTATTTGTTGTTGAGGCTAACAATGATATAAAATCAAGCCTTCTGATTGGCTGAAGATTTTTTGGGAGCGAGTGCTCTGATTTGCTGGCTGCAGCGTGACTAGAGATATTCTGTACTCGGTTCCATGTCCTGAAAAATATTCTTCAAAAAGTATGTACTGGGGAAGGGTAGAGATACCCTGAGCATCTAGCTATTGGGAGCCCTAAATTATTATTTTGGAATTGGTTATGTGTCCTGTGGTACTCCCTCAGTACTGGAGGCAACAAGGCAGGACAACACATTGGCGGCCTCAGCTGCAATGTCATCAATATGTAGGTCACACCAGAAATTAAATTAAAACGCCTAAAGAAAAGTGAAGATAGTTTAATATTTCCTTTATTTGAGCCATCACTGTAAAACTAGAATTTTCAATGTTTTAACTATTCATGTGCTTACTGCATAAGAGAGGTGAAAGTACATTTACTGTAATAATGGATGCCTTTGTGCTGCCACATGATGCTGTCATTTCGATGGATGAATTAGGATATTGACACTCGACAGCTAGAAGCCACAATCCAGGTGGTAGGATGGCAGAATTTGCTTCTTCCAACAAGTCAATTTGACTGCCATCTTAGAATGGTCCATGTTTATCTTAGAGAAAGAATCACAATACGTTTCAGGCTAACCAAGCTTTTAAAAGGAAGTTTATAATCAGGGTTACTGGAATAATGTGGCAGTAGAAGGCTAAATTATGCAGTAGGGTTGAGTAATTTTGTTGGCGATAAAAGGCAAATTATGCGGTATAATGTAGCAAATTTGTCATTGGATTATGTCATTATTTCAGTACTTTTCAACTTGGTAATACTCTATGGGCATTGGATGCTCCTCATTAGTGCCAGTTTAACACCTCAATATAGCGATATAGCTTCATGTTGTTAAATAACTAAAAAAGCTAAGATATCTGTGTTTGTTGTAGGAAAAATGGCCAAATACAATGCCGCAAAATTGCTGCTAAATTTCCATATTTGTGCCGCTAAATTTCCATTATGTGCCGCTAAATTTGAGAATCCATGCCGCTATATCCTGGGGGGTCTGGCTGTTGATGGCTTTCGCCATGACTTTCACTGGGAACAGGAGCAGGGAGCTGGGACTGTAGTTTTTGAGGTTGGTGGGGATCGCCAAGGGTTTCTTCAGGAGGGGGTTGATCTCAGCATGTTTCCAGTCGCCAGGGAACGAGGCTGTTGCCAGGGAGTGGTTGATGGTGTGGCAGAGCATGGGTGCGATGGTGTCAGCGGCTCTGAAATTGTGGTGGGAGCAGAGGTCCGTGGGTGCCCGGAGTGGATTGACTTCATCGTCTTCAGTGTGTCTTCGGTGGTGAGGGGTTGTCCAGTTGTCGATCGCTGGCTTCAGGGTGTTGGGGGTGATTGGTGAGGGTTCTGTGTATTGGTCGCCTTTGTCAAAGTAGTCATAGATGCTCTTGATTTTGTGGTGGAAAAAGGTGCTAAGTTTGTCGCAGAGGTCTTGTGAGGGAGGGATGTCGGTGGACTCGCTGGTGGGTTGGGCGAACTCCTTGATGATGTTGAAGAGTACTTTGCTGTTGTGTGCATGAGTGGAGATTCTGTCTTCAATTGCTTTTTTCCTCGTTTTTCTGATGAGTTGGTGGCGGCTCTGAAGTTGTTGTGGCATTCTGTGGATTTGGTGTTCCTCCAGGCCTTTTTGAGGCGGGAGCAAGTGCGCCTGGACCCTCAAAGTTCGGTGGTCAACCATCTAGCCTTCTTGGGTGTTGTTGTTTTTCTTGAGGGGGCTATGGTGTTGGCACTATCGGAGATCCATCTGTGCAGGGTTCAATCTGCGGTGTAGGGCTCGTCGTGTTCCACGATGGTTGGGGTGGAGTTGCTGAGTGATGAGGTTAGCAGGTCATTGGTGATTCTGGTCCAGTTTCTTCGTGGGAGCAGGTGCTGGTGTCTGTCGATGGGGGGTGTTCTGAAGGTGAAGTGGACGCACCGATGGTCAGTCCACAGGAGTTTGGTGGTGTGGCTGAAGGTGATGAAGTTTCCTGTTGTGAAGAGGGGTTCGAGGGTGTGTCCTGCTGAGAGGGTGGGTTCGGTCACGATCTGGCGGAATCCAATGTTGTGGAGGTTATCTAGAAGGGATGTGTTGCTGGGGTCCAATTGGTTGTCAAGGTTGAAGTTGAGGTCTCCCAGTAGGGTGTAGTTGGTGGACGCGATGGCATGCGAGGAGATGATGTCCGTGATGGAGTTGGCGAAAAGTCGGCGGGGTCCAGGGGGTCGGTAGATGAGTGTTCCTCGGAGGGTGGAGGTATGGCTGGCCAGTATCTCGAAGTGAAGGTGTTCCATTACGTCTGTGGGCTCGTCGGGGGAGTGCTCAAGCGGAGGGTGGATTTGTGGACGATGGCGATTCCTCCTCCGGGCGGGTGGGGCGGACCTGCCTGGTGATCTTGTATCCTTGGGGTGAAGGCGATGTCCGGTCCCGAGGTGGTGTTGGTCCAGGTTTCTGTTTGTGGAGGGATTGGACGTTGAGGAGGATGCATTGCAGGGTCTGCAGCACTGTATTTCAGTGTTTACTTTGCATGATTATATTGCTTTTGCAGCACCAAACCCACAAGAATGGGAGAAAGAGGAGGTGGGGCTGAGGGTGAAATGTGGGGGCCATGCGAGTGTCAGGGTGGACTGTAGTGGAAAGGTAGAATCATTCTTGAAACCCTTAAAACCTCTCCCAGTAATAGTAGTAGTATCTGGACAGAAAGACCTCGGAAAGCTGTCAATAAAGAGGCGAGTAGAGCCCTTGACATGAACTGTCACCTGCAGGTTACACAGTCCAGTCCCACTGAGAGGTCAGAAGACCAGGGTCTGCTGGGGTGGTCTGTAGATAGCATCAGGATACAAGTCCCACAGAGAGAGGTCAGGAAGTCCAGTGCCTGCTGGGGTGGTCTGTGGATAACACCAGGTTACACAGTTCAGTCCCACTGAGAGGTCAGAAGACCAGTGCCTGCTGGGGTGGTCTGTGGATAAAACCAGGTTCCAGGTTACACAGTCCAGTCCCACTGAGAGGTAAGAAGACCAGGGTCTGCTGGGGTGGTCTGTGGATAACATCAGGTTACACAGTCCAGTCCCACTGAGAGAGGTCAGGAAGGCCAGTGCCTGCTGGGGTGGTCTGTGGATAACATGCAGGTCACTTGTTCTAAAGCCAGTAAGATAGCTTGGTTGGTTTATGCACCTGCTGAACATGTGCATGGGGGAGTCTGGCTGAAATCATATTACTGAATTTTCTTTACCGAACAAAAATGTACAATTTTAGGTGCATGGACAGTTCACCCACAACCACATGACGTGCGGCTACCTCCACTATTATCAGCACAGGGAGTGAGAGAAGCAAACCTTTAACATGTGAAGGGTTCCGGGCATCAGAGGGCGACAAAGCCTTCAGGTGTCAATCACTGCTGGGGCATCAGCTCTTACAGTGGGGTTTGTGCCCGATGGTGCCAACGCGCTGCACCCCGAGGTGTTCTGAGCGACACCCGAATCACTGCGACAGAACAGCTGTAGTGAACAAGCCAACATTCACAGCCCTTCTGTTTCATTATTCAAAGCATTAGGGTGCAATGACGCACTTTAAAAAGCGATTATTTTCTCAAATGCAGGACTTTAAGCCTGAGCAGGACAATGTGGCTGAAAGTGAAAGGGGCACTGTGAGGATTTAGGGGTACTGTATGATATGGTGGGGGGCCTTATTGTGCAGGACACTCACGAATACATCTTGGGTCCAATAAGACTCATTCTTTAAACCTCAAGCCCAGCCCTGGGCAGCTGTGGCTGCGAGCACTAATGCTTAGCAAAGGAACTCTGGGCCATATGTACAAACTTCAGCTTTTCAGCTCCGAAATTGCAATTTTAGCGACTCGCAACTTGCGAGTCACAAAATCTGATGTACAACAGTGCCTCAGACACTGCCTCATTAATATTCATGAGGCAGGTCGCACTTTACGACCTATGGAGAATGGTTGGCACTCATTGGGATGGTGGCCTGATGGGGTCAGGAGACTACCATGTCTGTGACAGCTTTTTAAATAAAGCACTTAAAAAAATGCAGGCTGTTTTCCTTAAAGGAAATCCGGATGCGTTTCAAAAATGAAAATGCTTTCTTTTCATGTTTGGGTCTCGCCTCGGCTGCGCTTGCGCTGTCTCGTCAAGACTTTCTGTACTCAGGTATGGACTTGAAGCTCCACCCACTTTCCTCCCATCTTTTCAATTAGCTCCTGTTAAGGTCCTTTGTAAATGGTGCCTTTTTATTCATTAATAAGCGTATGTGTCCTTCCTTAGTACCTCCCTTTCTCCTGTTGTAACCTTCCACAAGGACTGCCGCTGATACATGTGTTGTTACTCTACATATTTTAATTACAGTCTGTGAGCACAATTTTCTTAAATCACTCACTCCTGCCTGCACACTCTGCCTGAATATATTTTTGTTTTTACCCAGCACAGCACACCTCAGCTGCAATAATGGTAGCCGCACCTTTCTTTTCTTATTTGCCACTCGCCGAACTCGGTAGCACCCTTTTTATCAAATTTCGTTACTTTTCTCACAATTGCAGCACGTCCACTTTGTGCGGGTGCCACGATTGCTTCAAAAGTAAATAAATAGAAAAAAATGCATCCCTGGCCTTTATTTTCTATTTCTTTACTTTTGACTGAAGGAATTGCGGCACCCGCGATTTAGCTAAAGATGTTTAAAGCTAAACTGCAGGTGCCACCATTATAACAAAAGTAAATACATTGAAATAAACAAGCAGCTGTCATTTGCTTTCTCTTTGTTAACTTTTGCAGCAATGGCGGCACCCGCGCTTTAACTTGAAACATTTTAAGCTAAAGCACGGTTGCTGTGTTTGCTGCAAAAGTCAATACATTGAAAAACAAGCATTGGCATAGCCAATAGGTCTTGTCTTTGGGACCTTATAAGTGTTTAGATATCCAGCACAATGTCCTTGGTGCAACAACATCAACTGTTGCATAACTAAACAATTATAAGGTCCCAAAGACGACACCTATTGGCTATGCCAATGCTTGTTTTTACATGCAATGGCTTGTTCCTCTAAAAGAAGTTCATTTTAACAGAAAACTATTGTTTCATATTGCGCAAAAAACAGATTTCAATCATGACAACCTTAACCATGAGTTGGGGTTGAAAACACAGTCATGATCTCCAGTTGCTGCTGGTGACGCTGCTGCTTACAGCCACATGAAAAAGCAGTGACAAACATATCTTGCAAAACTTTAGAATACTCAAAACTGAAGTGTTTAAACTAAATTGAGAAATAGAGCATCATATTTAAATTTTAAGAAAATCATAATTTTTAAATAAAAAAGGCATCTCACCGTTAAATTGGCAAGTCACCAAACTGGAGAAGTTTCTACCAAATGGGGTCGGTAGGAGCAAGAGGGTAATCTCATTTTACGGTCAATCAGGAAAACCATATTTTGTTCAGTACAACTTCCTCTGACCCAACAAATGACAGAAAACACTGCTGTAACATTAGCAAAGGACTTATTAAATGCACGACCAGTTGGTTGTCCAAAAGGATGCCATGTGTGCCTAATTGCTGCGAGATTATGACGCAAACAAGTACAACAAGAAAAAACATTAGGGAGCTCACCTCCAGGTTTTTAAAACTCCATCATAGTGCCTCGAAGGGAGCAATCCACCTCTTTCTTTCCATTGGAAAATCAGTACGGTGGTCCTGAAGACCCATTAAGAAGCAGCTCGAGCCTGCCCTCATTTCAGGGCTGCCTGTAGGGCTGGGCGAACGACCACCGCCATCCTGGCACCACCTGCAGGCGCACAGCTGTCCCCGAGCAGAGAGGCGCTGCAGGAGGAAGGGTGAGCCCGCTGCAGTGTGAACGCCTTGCTCTCTTCACACGCTGCACAACCGGACATGAGTGGTCACAGCCACGCAGGGCACGAGGGGTCACCAGCCAAGCAGGACCAGCGGCAGGACACGAGGGGTCACCAGCCAAGCAGGGCCAGCGGCAGGACATGAGGGGTCACCAGCCATGCAGGACCAGCGGCAGGACACGAGGGGTCACCAGCCAAGCAGGACCAGCGGCAGGACACGAGGGGTCACCAGCCATCAGGACCAGCGGCAGGACACGTGGGGTCACCAGCCAAGCAGGACCAGCAGCAAGACACAAGGGGTCACCAGCCAAGCAGGACCAGCGGCAGGACACGAGGGGTCACCAGCCATGCAGGACCAGCGGCAGGACACGAGGGGTCACCAGCCAAGCAGGACCAGCGGCAGGACACGAGGGGTCACCAGCCAAGCAGGACCAGCGGCAGGACACGTGGGGTCACCAGCCAAGCAGGACCAGCAGCAGGACACAAGGGGTCACCAGCCAAGCAGGACCAGCGGCAGGACACGAGGGGTCACCAGCCATGCAGGACCAGCGGCAGGACACGAGTGGTCACCAGCCAAGCAGGACCAGCGGCAGGACACGAGGGGTCACCAGCCAAGCAGGGCCAGCGGCAGGACATGAGGGGTCACCAGCCATGCAGGACCGGCGGCAGGACACGAGGGGTCACCAGCCAAGCAGGGCCAGCGGCAGGACATTAGGGGTCACCAGTCACAGAGAACTAGCAGCAGGACACGAGGGGTCACCAGCCACAGACAACCAGCGGCAGGACACGAGGGGTCACCAGCCAAGCAGGACCGGCGGCAGGACACGAGGGGTCACCAGCCAAGCAGGGCCAGCGGCAGGACATGAGGGGTCACCAGCCATGCAGGACCAGCGGCAAGACACGAGGGGTCACCAGCCAAGCAGGACCAGCGGCAGGACACAAGGGGTCAACAGCCACAGAGAACCAGCGGCAGGACACGAGGGGTCACCAGTCACAGAGAATCAGCGGCAGGACACAAGGGGTCACCAGTCACATAGAACCAGTGGCAGGACATGAGAGGTCACCAGCCAAGCGGGACCAGTGGCAGGACACGAGGGGTCACCAGTCACAGAGAACCAGCTTCAAGACACGATGGGTCACCAGCCAAGCAGGACCAGTGGCAGGACACAAGGGGTCACCAGCCACAGAGAACCAGCGGCAGGACACGAGGGGTCACCAGCCATGCAGGACCAGCGGCAGGACACGAGGGGTCACCAGCCAAGCAGGACCAGCGGCAGGACACAAGGGGTCACCAGTCACAGAGAACTAGCAGCAGGACACAAGAGGTCACCAGTCACAGAGAACCAGCGGCAGGACACGAGGGGTCACCAGTCACAGAGAACCAGCGGCAGGACACGAGGGGTCACCAGCCACCGAGAACCAGTGGCAGGACACGAGAGGTCACCAGCCAAGCGGGACCAGTGGCAGGACACGAGAAGTCACCAGCCAAGCAGGACCAGCGGCAGGACACAAGGGGTCACCAGCCAAGCAGGACCAGCGGCAGGACACGAGGGGTCACCAGCCAAGCAGGACCAGCGGCAGGACACGAGTGGTCACCAGCCAAGCAGGACCAGCGGCAGGACACGAGGGGTCACCAGCCAAGCGGGACCAGTGGCAGGACACGAGAAGTCACCAGCCAAGCAGGACCAGCGGCAGGACACAAGGGGTCACCAGCCAAGCAGGACCAGCGGCAGGACAAGAGGGGTCACCAGCCACAGATAACCAGCCGCAGGACACCAGGGGTTACCAGCCAAGCAGGACCAGTGGCAGGACACGAGGGGTCACAAGCCAAGCAGGACCAGCAGCAGGACACAAGGGTCCCCAGCCACAGAGAACCAGCGGTAGTGCTGACTTCAGCGAAATCGCTCCGGGTGGTGTACGTCAAGCAAAGAAAATAAAGTCACCGATCTGGAGACTATGGCGTGTTGTTCGAACCCAGAAGAAGCAGTGCTCATCATAACCGTTTAGGAAGAAAGATATTGTGGTCCTCTTCCACTTAACACTTCTCCCAACCACCAAGACAGCCAACAAGCTCTAGTACCATATTAAACAAAAGTGCAGCAGGAAGGTGAAAAAGTGCCCAGCTCACTCTGTAATAAAGCCCTTGAGCCTGCTGAGCTGCAGAAATCTATCTGAAACTACCCACGTGTGAAAGCGCTCACACGTGCCATGTGCAAGTGGGTGGGGGGTGCGGCCAAGAGCAGGCAGCGCTTCCTTTGCGGGAGCCTGCGACCATTACCTCATCGTCCCTCCCTCGCTTCCCTTCCTTACGAAATTGAGGCATCCCTGCCTCACCAGACACCCGTACCCACGTGATTTGTCACGTGGGGACTATATATAGCCCCCAGCCCCCTCATACCTCCTGGTTTTTTCTGTCTCACCACTGTGAGACGCGCGTCCCACGCGCTGGCCGTTCTGCGGAGCTGCGGTCATTTTCTCTATCTTGAGGGCTTCTCCCTCACTTGCTATCGCCATCCTGGGTCTGGCGGCGCCGACCTGGTGTATGCGAGCCTTCCCCACCACATTAGGTGTTTTTGCGGTGCACTTCTCGGCGGCTGGACGGTCGGGTTCCGGGTGACGGAGTCACCGGCCCTGAGTGGCTGGGACTGTGGTTCCGGTTCGGATGGCCGGAATGGAGGCGGCGGCTGGCGGATGTGCTGTAGCTTCTCGGCTGGCTGTTTCCGATGCTCCTCTGCGGTAGGGGCCTCGTTTGAGGTCGTTTTTTATACATTTTTATGTTTTTGGTGATTGTTTTCATTGTCTGCGAGGCTTCTTTATTGGTGGCCTCGTGTGTCTTTGTTTCTATTGGTTTACCCGGCTGGGACTGTGTTACACATTATTTAAGGGCTTGCCTCGGCTTTCTACCCTGTCAGTTTCACTATGGCTAAACGGACTTCGAAGCGCTTGAGGGTTTTGTCCTCCTCTGATGAGGATGGTGAGGTGCCTGTCCCGGCTCGTAGGACCAGGTCCCAGGGTCCGGTGGATTCTTCTGCCCTCCTGTCTGCTTCTGAGGTGCAGTCCATGATTGAGGCTGCTGTGTCTCGTGCTTTGGAGGTGAGGGGTGCTAAGCCACAACGCAGGTCTTCTCGTGTTGCGGGGGGTCCGGTGGTCTCTCCCTCTGAGGACTCGTCTTCTTCTTCTTCGGACTCTGCCATGCCTTCTACGTCTTCGGGGAAGTTTGTGCGTAGGGAGGAGGTGCCTGCTATTCTCCAGCACATCAGGGAGAACTTGGGGTTTTCTCCTTTTGCTGCTCCCATGGGGTCCGAGGACATTTATCCCCAATATGTTAAGCCTCCTGAACTCTCTATGCCCTTTCATGGTCGCATCAAAGACTTGATTTCGGGGGAATGGCGGGACCTTGAGCGCTCCTCTGTTCCTCGCCTTTTGCAGAAGCTTTATTCCCTGGAGGAGGGGGAGGTCTCTCTTCCTCACTCTGTGAAGGTGGATGCCATGTTGGCCACTCTTATTGGGTGCACTTCTATTAATCCTGAGGATTGTTCACCTTCGGATGCCACGGATAAAAAGGTGGATGGTGCGCTGAAGAAGGCCTTTTCCGCTGGGAATTTGTCTTTACGTGCTGGTATCTACTCGGCGTATGCGGCGCAATCTTTGGTGTCTGACTTTGGCAAGCTGGCCACGGCTGTTCAGGAGGAGTCGGACTGCTCTGGCTTGCTTGTCCACATGGAGCAGCAGGCTAAGCTCTTGGCTGACGTCTCTTCAGATGTTCTTCGCTCTGCGGCCATGACCTCTGGCTCCTTGGTTTTGGCTCGTCGGAACTTGTGGATGCGTGACTGGAAGGCAGATTCTTCGGAGAAGTCCTCACTCCTTAAGATTCCCTTTGATGGCAAGTTGCTCTTTGGTGACCAGCTGGATAGTATGGTCACTAAGGCATTCAAGGACCGTAAGCATGCTCTGCCTTACAAGGGCAAGGCGTCTTCCTCTGGTTCTCGCCGTTTTTGGAATCCTGCTCCTTCCTCCTCTGCGTCTTTTCAGTCTTCCCGCCAGTCCTCCAGGAACTTTTCTGCTCGTCAACGCCATTTCAGGCCCAGGAAATCTTCGGCCTTGCCTGGTCCCAAGCTTCCGGCGGATACCTTCAAGAGGAAGTCCTGACGTCGACTGTGTTTCGCCCTCGGGTCCTGTGGGCGGGAGGCTGATGTCTTTCCTGGACGCTTGGCAGCTGGATGTAAGGGATCGCTGGGCATTGACTATTGTCAGGAGAGGCTATATTATCGACTTTGTCGCCGTTCGGCCCGGCTGGGGCACCATCCTTACTCCTATCCCCAAGTCTCCATCCAAGAGGGAGGCTCTACTGGAAGGGGTTCGGGATCTTCTGTCAAAGAAGGCGATCGTTCCGGTCCCGCTGGCGCAGCGAGGTCTGGGATGTTATTCCATTTTGTTTCTGGTCCAGAAGGTGTCAGGGGGATTCCGGACGGTTCTGGACCTGAAGAGGGTGAATGGTTGGGTTCGGACCGTTCACTTCAAGATGGTGACTTTGCAGTCCATCATTCCGTTGGTGGGGGTCCGGGACTTCATGACGTCTATCGATTTACAGGACGCCTACCTTCACGTTCCTGTGGCTCGGACTCATCAGCAGTTTCTTCGCTTTGCGGTTGGCGGCTTCCACTTCCAGTTTGCGGTTTGCCATTCGGGCTGAAGTCCGCCCCTCGGGTCTTCAGCAAGCTCTTGGCCCCCTTGGTGGCCCTGGTCCACTGTCAGGGGATATTTTTACATCCTTATCTGGACGACTGGCTGGTTCATGCTCCCTCTTTCCAGTTGACTGTCGATCACACAGACTTGGTGCTGGCCGTTTTGAGGGGGCACGGCTTTCTTGTCAATCTGGGCAAGTCGTTCCTTGTTCTTTCCCAGGATCGTCTCTTCATTGGGCCCAGGTTTCGGACAGATTTGGGAGTGGTCACTCTGCCCGAGGCTCGGGTGGTCAAGATTCAGTCTCACATCCTGTCTCTGCTGTCCGGTCCGGTGCAGGTGGCGGCACGTTGGCTGCAGGTTCAGGGGGATATGGCTGCCACAGTGTTTCTGATTCCTTGGGCCAGATTTCATTTACACACACTGTTGGCTCATGTTCTGGCGCATTGGTCTCCCCATTGCCTTCCCCTCTCTTCTCCGATCCCGGTTTCCCCTCAGATCAGGTCTTCTCTGGGTTGGTGGCTGGTTCGGGATCATTTGCTGAAGGGTGTCTCTCTCTCTCCTCCGGCTCCGGTTGTGGTGACGACCGATGCCAGCCTCTCGGGTTGGGGGGCCTGGCTGGGGGTTCATCAGTCCAGGGGCTTCTGGTCTCCCGCTCAGAGCAGGATTTCATCGAACTGGAGGGAGTTGGAGGCTGTCCGTCTGGCTCTGTTGGCCTTCTCCCAGTTTCTGCTGGGTTCCGTGGTCCTGGTCAGGACGGACAACGTCACGGCCATGGCTTACGTCAACAGGCAGGGGGGGACGAGGTCCTCTTCTCTGTCCCTTGTGGCGAGGCGGTTGTTTGTTTGGGCGGAATCTCATCTGTTGGCTCTCTCGGCGATCCATATTCGGGGGGTGTCCAATTCCCGGGCGGATGCCCTCAGCAGGGCCATTCCGTCGTCTGTGGATTTCTGCCTTCGTCGGGAGTTGTTTGTGGCTCTGACGTTGCGTTGGGGTGTTCCGGTGGTGGACCTCTTTGCGGATGTGGGAAATGCCTTGGTGTCCCGGTTTGTCTCCCGCTGTCGGGAGGGGTCGGCCTGGGTGGTGGATGCTCTCTCTTGCCCTTGGCCCCGCGGGCTTCTGTATGCGTTTCCTCCTTTCCCCCTTCTTCTCCGCTTCCTGTTGAGGGTCCGGTCCTCGGGGGCTTCTGTGATTCTGGTGGCTCCGGCGTGGCCTCGTGCCTCCTGGTTTCCTCTCCTGGTGGAGTTGAGGTCGGAGGTGGAGTGGTTGCTGCCTCTGTCTCCTCCCCCTTTGGTCTTCCGAGCGTTTCAACAGGATGTTCTGGGCCGGATGCGCTTGGCGGCTTGGAGGTTGAACGCCTAGGTCTTCTGCGACGTGGGGTTCCGGCTGGTTTGACCTCTACTATGCAGGCGGCTAGACGCGCTTCGACCAACAAGTCTTACCTACGGCACTGGCGTTCTTTCAGTCGGTGGTGTCTTGTCAAAGGTTTGGACCCCTCTTCCTCTTCTTTGTTTGAGGTGATGCTGTTTCTTCAGGAGGGTGCTTCCTTGGGCTTGAAGGTGTCTTCCCTTCGTTTGCAGTGGGCTGCGATTAGGGCGTTTAGGAGCTCTTGGGGCAATCTCTCGGATTCTGAGGGGTTGGTCAGTCGCCTTTTTAAGGGTTTGAGTAACGTTCTTCCTGCCCCTCGGCGGCATTTTCCGACCTGGGATCTTTCTCTGGTCTTGGACGCCTTGATGTCATCTCCCTTTGAGCCGTTGGTTTCTGTGGATCTGCGCCTGTTGTCCTTCAAGACTTTCTTTTTGGTGGCCATTTCATCTGCTCGCCGCCTGAGTGAACTGGGGGCTCTTTCTTCCAAACACCCTTTTTGTCGGGTTTTTGATGACAGGATCGTGTTGCGTCCTATTCTTTCCTTTCGTCCTAAGGTGGACTCTCAATTCCACAGGGATCAGGAGTTGGTTCTTCCTTCCTTTTTTGGTTCCCCGTCCTCGGAGTCTGAGGTGCGGCTTCACTCTTTGGATGTTAGGAGGGCTCTCCTGGTCTATTTGGAGCGGGTCGATCCTTTCCGTCTCTCAGATTCCCTTTTTGTTAATTTTGGTCTTGTGAATAGGGGTTTGCGTCCTTCTACTCCTTCCTTGAGTCGTTGGGTTCGTTCTCTGATTTCTTTGGCGTACAAAGAGGGGGGACACCTTTCTCCTTTGGGGGTTCAGGGTTGTTCCACTCGCTCCATGGCTGCTTCCTGTGCGGAGGTCCAAGGGGCTTCCATTTCAGAGATCTGCCGGGCTGCCACCTGGGCTTCCCCGCTGACCTTTGCCTCTCATTACAGGATTGGCCAGGAGGTTGACTGTACTGATGTGTTTGGACACAGGGTTCTTTCCACTATGATTCCTGAATAGTGATTTTTCCCCTGGTCTTCTGTGTTTTTTAATAAACCTGTTTTTTGCATGCCTTCTTTGGTTGTCCTGTTTGGCTTTGTACATCTCAATTTCGTAAGGAAGGGAAGCGAGGGAGGGACGATGAGGTAATGCTTCAATTACTTACCGGTAATTGCATTACTCTGAGTCCTACTCCCTCACTTCCCTTACTTACATCCCTCCCTCCCTCCCTGAAGGTCCAGGCCAACCTTTTGGTATGGTTTCGATCTGTGTGGTATTACAGGAGGTATTAGGGGGCTGGGGGCTATATATAGTCCCCACGTGACAAATCACGTGGGTACGGGTGTCTGGTGAGGCAGGGATGCCTCAATTTCGTAAGGAAGGGAAGCAAGGGAGTAGGACTCAGAGTAATGCAATTACCGGTAAGTAATTGAAGCATATGGCACCACGCGCTCCCACAAGGAAATCGCCAAAACGTGCACGCGTTGCATTGAAAGCAATGTAACGGGTGCACTTTTTTGCCTGGAACAGATCAGGAGTTACCATTGCCACAAGTTTGAAAGCTCTCCAGCAAGTTATTACAGCCCTTAAGTCAAGTTAAGAGTATTAGTCATAGAACCTGGCTCAGTTCTGATGCCGTTACCACCCTTGCTAGCGCTAGTAGCGCCTCACGAGTATAGCATCTCCTCTGGGGGTGATGGGGCTTCAAACCACCGGGGGGTATGGTGATAGGCGCAGTCATGGCATGGATGGGTGCTGATGGCCTTGCCATTGGTGCGCCAGTGTGGTGAACGTGCTGGCAGCGGCTCTAAACCGCCCGCCATGCAAGGGGGGCATGTCCGAGGTCCGATGCTTCCCAGCGTGTAATGGCATGAAAAGGTGGAAGAAATAAAACGCTACCCGGGGTCCAGTAACCCCGCAAACTTCCCTGTGGGAGGAAAGACACTGGTAAATAAAAACAAATTAAAATAAATGTGAGAAGGCAAACTGGTGAAAACAACATAGAAAGGTACAAACATTCTACAATATGGCACCCACTTTAGCAGGAGCCGGGAACCTCCTAAAATGGCACAGATATGCCTACAAGGAAATTAAAAATGTGGGCTGAAACAGACCATTGTAACAAAGCTTTAGACAGTTACCTGGCCACCAGAAGATGTTTGCAGCAAAATCCAAACTTTACTAGACAACACCATCAACATCAATGTAGCGGTCCTGATTACGCAGAAAGCAGCCAAAAGATGCTCCAAGAATGCTCTGGTTGTGGTGCGCGACAGGGCTGTGTTTATGCGTGCTCCCCCGTCCATGGGTGGAATGGGGCAAACAACTTTTCCCCAAGCCAAGACCTGCAGGCACAGTACAAGCTTTTCAGGTCCAAGGGCAGCTGGGCAGTCATTTGGTCCTCTCTCCAATTCTAGTGTGATATTAGGGTCAGAGTGCCACAGGTGCCATATTTATCCCAGGAAAGTGCCCTGAGGGTACCACGCGGTCACTAGCCAATGGGCTACTGGGTCCCTTCCTATCTAGAGATGAAGCTCCTGTGATGTGTGCCCTCTGTCACATTCTTGCCCCTTTCCAGATGGCACAACCCTTCCTCAGCCGTTAAGAGGTTGGTAGCCTGCCCTAGAGGTGTGGCTGCCAGAGAACGACACACTCATGGTAGAACCAGTTTGTGGGCGAGTTTTTCTCCGCTTCACCCAGTCTCCACTTCGTCTGCATGAGCAAAAGGCATCCTCTTATGTTATGTTAAGCAAGGATTTATAGAGTGCACAGCTACTCAACAGAGTGTCCCGGCGCTAGGGGAGAGAGAGGCAGAGGGGAGAGAGAGGGAAACAAAAGAGAGAGGGGGCAGAGGCGCCAAGACCTCACTAAAATCTTTCATCCTTGCTTTTTCCAAATGTTTACCGTCCTTTCTATCCTGTACAAGGTAGTGTTGAAGGAGCCCACGTGCCTTGCTTAACCCAATTGTCGAGGGATTCTGCATCCCTCTCTGTTACCACACAGCAACATTGGATGCCTGGCCAGGTCATCTTTAAAGGCTTCTGTCGTGATTCTATGCAAAGGCCTGTGTGTGAAAGGTGCCTGCCTCATCTGGGTCTACCGGGATTTAAATAGTTTCGGTAGTTTAAAACCAATTAAAAAATGGTCGGCCCAAGGTAGAGGCAAGGGTGCATCAGTTTGAATAGAAATATTAACAAGGATTTGATCGGGGGTATGGCCCTTGTTGTGCGTATGGGCACGGACATACGGGAAAAGATTAGGGGCTTCCATAGATTCCAATAAAGAGATCGTGTCGGTCATCTCCTGATTGTCCATGCGGATGTTAAAGTCCTGCTCTGGGGTGTTGCTGCTACTTCCCTCACAAGGCGGCTTCACCGTTGAAGCTTGCCTTTTGAGCTGACACTCTGAGTGGCCATCCCTGGAGAGGAGGTAAAACCTCACTCTGCTGCAACTGCCTTTACTCCTGTGCCGGGGAGCCGTTCACATGTCCCCGCAGGCAGCCAGAAAGCTGTCTGTGTGCCAGAGCCTTTATGAGGCCGGTGGGCTTTCTGGCGTACAGGGTGGCCTCTTTTTAAAAGCTGTTTATATTTTAATATTGGTAATAAATGTGATCTTAGCATCATGTCGTGTTTAATGCCATGATTGATTTGATACCGTACATGACCCTGTTAGGTAGTCCCATTCAGGAGTTAACCAAGTTGGGGTGGAAACTGCTAACTCTGTGTTAGCCATTGGTGCTACTAACTTTATCTACAGCAAAATGACAAATTGGAAGGATGGCTGTTTAAAACATATTAAAATTATGTCTTACTTAACAAAATACAGCTCCCTGCCAAATGGACCACCTCAACAACTTGGGGTTCTCTCATCTGCATCAGCCATCTGAGAGGCCTGTGGTGAGTTTGAAGTGTGAAGTGAGTCCCAGATAAGTAGGGCCATAGCTTCTTCAGGAACTGAATCACAGCAAAGGCCTCCCGCTCAAGGGCACTTCAGTGCTGCAGCCTGCGATCTGGGGAGGAGTTGGCTGCTGATGAAGGAAACTGGTTGATCTTGACCCTAGTCATTTAGCACATAATCTGATTGCAGGTATTTTAGGTCTCGCCTAGCGTTGCAGCGCACATGCCCTGATCCATTGCGAGACCTATTGTTAGAGACGAGATTTCAGAAGGGGGCTCGGAGCCCCGCCCCTCATTTTCATTGGATGGTGTCTTCATTTATGGTAAACAGAGGCCTCCGATTGGAACTGAGGCTTTTTGGTTGCCGCCCTTTCCCCTATTCGTCTGGCCAATCTGGACCGGATCATCTGCCTTTCGGCTGTTGTGAAGGACCTTCTTATCTTCAGGAGGCGTGTACTGCCAGCTTATGTTTCGGACAGCTTGTTTTTCTTCTTCCTGAGTGCCAGTTGCAGCGAACAAGTGTCAGTTCCGAGGAGGTCGGACTGCTGCCAAGCCAAGAGTTCTGTGTACGACTACAGAGTTGTGAGGGTGCGAACGCTGCTGTAGTTGATACTAGTAAGATACGTACAGCTTTGTGATGCCAAGAAAGCCTTTCGTGATGTCAAACGCTGGCTGTTGGGGGCTTTACTGTGCTCGGCCGCCACGGCCAGAGGACGCGTGCCCCTTCGGTCTTGGCTCAGACCCGGTGTGCGCAGCGGCGGCCGGTGTAACTAAGACTCTAGACGGAGCCGCAGACTTCCATTACCCCTCAGGGCCCTGGGCCCCCCAAACCACTGCTGCAAAATGGCGAGCAGCCCGAACATAGTGTCGCTGATGTGCATGTTGGCACTGACCTTTATCTTCTTCACCGTGGAGGTGAGCCACCTGACCGCCTCCCTGGCCATGCGCTTGGACTCGTTCCACTTGCTGTCCGATGTCATTGCGCTGGTGGTGGCCCTTATCGCTGCGCGCTTCACTGGCCACAGACAAGAACACTTTCGGCTGCATCCGCGCAGTGGTGATGGGCACGCTGGTCAATGCCATCTTCTTGACTGCCCTCTGCTTCACCATCATGCTGGAGGCCATTGATTGCTTCAGCAAAGCGCACGAGATCGAGCAGCCGCTGGTGGCGATATGGTTGGGCGCAGGCGGACTGCTTGTCAACCTGGTAGGGCTGTGTATGTTCCATGGGGAGCCGGCCACTGCAACTCGCACAGTGGTGGAGGAGGCCACGGGCACCCCCACACCCACAAGAAGAGTCCACAGAAGCGGGAGAGGAGCGACAGTGATGGAGAGGCTATTGACTGGGAGGAAACCAACACCCTGGTGGGGAATAGTGGCTCCAACGAACTTGGCAGCGCCCAGAATTGTGCCAGAACTTACGGTTTGTATGTGACAGGAGAGGGGCATCTGTACTTTGTAGGGTGGTATGGAATTGGCATCAAGCACAACAGTTTGGAAATGGGGCCACATGATGAGGTCAGGGCTCTATGGTTTGAACCCTGAAGATGAGGACACAGCTTATGACCAGTCCTGTAGGGATGCTCTTGCACCTACGGTGCACGACGGAGAGGGGAGGGGGCATGATTGATAAATAAGGCAAATAGAACTAAGCCAAGTCTTTTACTTATTATCACCTGTGTTGTAGTCGTAAGACATGATAGTGTGGGCACTAAATCTTGTTCCCGTATGCGGGCACAAAGCAGTGGGATTGGAAGTAAGTACATGATATTGTAGATGACTGGGCAATGGGAACGCTTAGGCTTTTAAGGGAATAGCGATTGAGCCAGGTGGACATTGCCAAAAGTCACCATTGTCCCGCTGTTGACAGGCTAATGATTCTAACACTGTCAATGTGCGGATAACACCTGTATCAGCGGTGATAGTAATCTCACACCTATCTAAACAAATAATAACACACCTATATCTGTAGGAATACTGATCTCACGCCTATATATGCAGTGATAGTAATATCACACCTGTAACTGCAGTCATGGTAACTATACATAGGTATATCTAATATCCACTCAGAGTCCTTATTCCAAAATGAGTGGGTATTAACTTTTTTAATGAATTAGATTAATGTGATTTAAAAAATCACATTAATAAAAGCCAGTACCATTTACAATACAAAACTCACCCGCATAAAGGCAATAAATAGATTTCGCAATTACAGCAAATTGAGCTATTGCCATTTTGCATGACACCATTTGATTAATGCTTCACGAAGGACAAAAAAACCAATGACATTTACAATGCCAATAGCTCAAAATAATGTCATTGTGAGACCTGTTGCATTGTAAATGCTTGTCCCTTTTGGATTGGGTTTGGACACTGGAACCACTGGGCTCACCCATAGAATACCAGGGCACGCAATCACCCCCAATTCTAGCATCTTAGCAACTTCAGCTTTAATACTAGCCTTGACGTAATCTGACAGTCTGTAAATCTTACTTTTTAAAGGTAAACTCTCACCTGTGTCCACATCATGGGTACAGCATGTTGTCAGACCTGGAGACCGTCCAGCAAACTGCAAGCAAGTTGAAACAGTCTTTCTGCTGCTGTTTGTCGAGATTGAAGAGAGAACTACTCCCTCCACTGAACCATCGTTGTTACTGGTTGACAGCAGGTTTGGGAGAGGTTCACTTTCTTCGTCTTCTCCACCAGCTGTCCCATAAACATTGTGATATCTGCTCTGTCATGATGTAGCATGAGCCTATTCACATTTGTTACCCTATGGGGGTTCCTTGGGGTCCACCAGGTATGTGACTTTCCTCTTCTTCTCCAAGATGGGGGTAAGGCAATCCATCTGTCTTGAACGGCTTTGGGTGCCACAGCCTGTAACACCTGCACCAATTATCCAGGTTTGTACTCCACCATAGCAGACCTTTTGTCATACCAGTGCTTAACAAGCTCCTGGCTTACTTCTAAGTTTCTGTTTGCCTTCTTCATGTATTCATGTGCCCTAGGTCAGCTCCTTCTCCGTTACCCTCATTTCACACTTCTGGGAGATTTAAATTTACATTTGGAATCTAAACTAGACACTCAGGTGCTTAATTTCCACCAAACCCTGGAGATTTTCAATTTACAACAAAAGGTAACGGAACAGACACATCAAGCAGGCCATATCCTTGACGGGATATGCACGAATTTTCCCCTTCTGAATATCCACACACCCATCCCACAAATTTGGACAGACCATAGTCTGATTCCCTTTAGCATCAAAACGTCACGCCTCCCAAACTCATTGAAATTGAGTCAACAGTCAGTAAATAATATAAACTGGACCAAGGTCGAAGACAGTTTTAAACTTCAACTCATAATACAAACTCAGACTCCCAACTTGTCCGGCAATGCTGAACAAGATTCAATACACTTTCACAGCTGGATGCAGCAAGAGATTACAAAACGCGCTCCACCGAAATATCCCCGTAGAATGGAAAAAAGAGGAAAGAGGAATGCCCCCTGGTTCACACCAGAACTGGCAGCGCTCCACTTATCATGTAAGAAAGGTGAACGCAATTGGCGTAAAACCTACGATCCTGCCCACAGAATCCTTTATGTCCAACAGAGGAAAATATATCTAGCCTCTATTAAAATCGCTAAGAAGGAGTATTACACTAACGCTATAAAGGAAGCAAAACAAAAACAAAAAACATTATTTTCCAACGTAAAGACCTTTACGCATTCAAAAACCCTACAGCCGGAAATTCCACCCTCCTTAGAACTTTGCAATCAAATTGCAGATTTCTTTGTGGAAAAGATTGACCTGATACAAAAGGTTTCCCAATTCCTCAAGTCTATCAGCCCTCGATCCCCTCTCACCAGGGAGAAAATGCAACTGGTAGTCTTAGCACCTTTACACCAGTGTCACTAACCCAAACCAGGGAAGTAATCTTGCTTGCAAATCAGGTGCCCCTTCTGATTCGTGCCCCCCACGAATTCTTCCTCAGGCAATCGAAGTGGTCAATCCTTTGATAAACAAGATTGTAAATACCTCTCTTAATACAGGTATAGTCCCATGCCAATGGAAACAAGCAGTTGTAAAACCACTGATGAAAAAACCCAACAAATCCCCCACAGAGTTGGCCAATCTACGCCCAATTTCACTTCTCCCAGTTCTGGGCAAGATTACAGAACAGATGGTATACAAAGAACTAAAAAGATACGTAGAGACCAACAATATCCTACATCCTCAACAATCGGGTTTTAGGCCGAACCATTCCACAGAAGTAGCCCTGATTGAACTCACTGACTCCATAAAAATCTTGCAGGACCAAGGAAAGAACGCTGTTCTAATTTTATTAGACCTCACAGCTGCGTTCGACACCATCTCCCATACAATATTGATAGGGAGACTCAGAGATATTGGAATCTCAGGGGTAGTATTGACATGGATCATCTCATTTCTGACGGAGAGATCACAAACAATTGCATTAGGCCCTTTCCTTGCTAAGGAAAAAAAGGTATTGTCAGGAGTCCCTCAGGGCTCTATTTTGAGCCCACTCCTGTTCAATATTTACATGGTTCCTCTCATCTCCCTCATTGAATCATACGGCATACTTGTAACATCGTATGCCGATGATACTCAGCTCATTGTACCTCTTGAGAAGAGTTCTACCAATGCTGAACAAAACCTCAAGAACTGTTTGAAGGATTTGTTTCTCTGGATGGATAAAAACCATCTTAAATGCAATGTAAATAAAACAGAGATTCTTCCTATGGGAAAGTCCCAGCATTTTTGTCCCAGTAAATGGTGGCCCGAAGACTCTTCTGCTCTCCCACAAACTGTAATATCAGCAAGAAATCTAGGGGTCTTATTTGACTCCGAGCTTTCATTTGACCAACATGTGAGGAATGTTTCAGGAAGCTGTTTTAGCATTATCAAATCCTTAAAGAAATTTTTCGACTTCCTGCCCATCGACTCACGAAAAGCTGTCACTGTGGCTCTAATCCTCGCACGTTTGGATTACTGCAATGGTTTGATGGCCGGCGTTAAGAAAACCACACAAAAAAAACTCCAGAGCGTACAACACGCAGCGGCCAGACTTGTCCTTAAATTGCCAAGGAAATCCTCAGCGTCAGCTGCCTTAAAGACTTTACATTGGCTGCCCCTTCACAAGAGGATTTTATTTAAAATCTTGATTGTCGCCTTTCGAGCATTCAATGGCACCGGCCCGAAGTATCTTATTAGGCGTTTCCCTCATTACAATCCAACTAGGACATTACGATCCGCAGCAGAAAATCTAATCAAACTGGCCAAATTCAACTATAAAACCAAGGGTGGTAAGACCCTAACCTTCCTATCATCCAAGGCCTGGAATGCAATGCCCAAACACCTTAGATTGCTGACTCAGGAAAACCAGTTTAGGAAGCTTCTGAAAACCTGGATCTTCAATCTTCCAGATGAGTATGTAATGACAGCCATTTAACTCTGTACCTGTAATTGTATGCACTTTGTTTTATTAGCGCCAGGATGCTCCTTCCGGAGCGATAGTTGCGCTCTACAAATAACCAATACAAATACAAAATACAAATATTCTGCTACCCTGGACTGGAGGCCTAATGCATAATCTAAGATGTTCTGTTTGGGCTCCTTGAGAGGCCTCTCCCAACCTTCTCTGACGAAACGTAAACGACCACTGACAGGGGACAAAGAGTAGCTAAAAAAAAACTAAAACCTACTTTCTTCTAAGGAACCTCCCTGTAGGCAAACAGTCGGCATAGGAGAAGAACATCCCATCTTCTCCTGAGTCTTTCGGTAAACCCATAATCACGCCTTTCATGTCTTGTTAAATCTTTCAACAAGGCTATTTCCTTGTGGATGGTAAGGTGTGGTGAACTTCTAAGTCAACCCACACTCATCCCACATTGTTTTCAGATAGACAGATAGACAGTTTGTGCCTCTATCTTCAATGACGTATTTTGGACAACCCACTCTCGTAAAAGTAGGGATTTAGCTACTGCAAGGGCTGTAACTGTCCTTAAGAGAATTGCTTCAGGATATCTAGTTGCATGGTCCACAACCACCAGAATAAACCTATGCCCAGAGACAGTAAGTGGGTTTAGGATACCAACAATGTCAATCCCCACCCTCTAAAAGGGAGTCCCCAATACAGGAAGTGGTATCAGGGGAGGCTATGGTTTGCCACTGGCTTGGCAGGTGGCACAGGAATGATAATATTCTTTCACTGTCTCAAACATTTGAGGCCAATAAAAATGGTTGACCAACCGGTCCTAAGTTTTGGTCTGTCTCAAAAGTCCAGCTAAGGGGATATCATGGGCTATGTTTAGGAGGAACTCTGTACTGCTCGGGGACTGTCATTCTCCTGGCTGACCCTGTTTTGGGATGCTTTGCCTCACTATACAGGGTTCCCTCCTCCCAGTATATCTTATGGGTACAACTGACATCTCCCTCCCCATGTTTGACAACCAACTGTCTCAGCCCTTCAAGAGTGAGACAAGTCTTCTGCACCTGGCTCAAGTACTCTCTGGAGGGACCACCTGCTCTTTGGAGTTCTGCTAAGCCAGACAAGTCTCTCAAGGCAACAACCTCTTCTTCAAAGACCAGACCCTCCCCCTGAGAGTTAGGCTCCTAGTGAGTAGTAAACCCCATTTAGAACACCATTGGACCATTTCAAATATCGGTTTGTTTGTGACCTTTGGACTGGCCAATGCGGCATCCATTTTTGAAAGATTTATGGATTATGTGTGAGCGGATCTTCTAAACCAGATCGTTATAGTTGGATGACATTCTGGTCTATTCTGCTGCTCCAGAGCTGCATCATTCACACTTCACTCAAGTCCTTCAAAGATTACACAAAACAGTTTGTTCTGTAACCTGAAAGTGTGAATTCGACAAAGTGATATTATTGGTTATCGGAACAACAAGATGGGGATTGCCCTGGATCCACAAAAGGTAAAGGCTATTTTAGACTGGTCATTACCTTCAACCTTCAAAGAAACCCAATGTTTTCTAGGATTGACTAAAATCTATCTCCAGTTTGTTGTCAACTTTGCTCACCGAACATGCTCTATTTCCCAAATTTTAAATAAGGAAATTCTTCAGGAGGGAATCAAATGGTCCAAAGCCGCAAAAAAAGAGCCTTTCAATCTTTTAAACAGGCATTCACTTGAGCTCCTATTTTACGTCATCCTGATACCACAAAGAAGGTTATTGTAGAAACAGATGCTTTAGAGAGAGCAATTAGGGCTGTTCTCCCCCAAAGACAAGAAGATAATGGGCTGGAACATCCTGATTTTTATTTGTCACACATCTTGTCAGATTTCAAGAGGAATTACTCTGTTCTTGAACTAGAACTGTTAGCCATGAAGTTAGCCTGTTGTGAGTGGAGACTGTTTATAATAGGTACTAAGGAGCCGTTCGAGATTAGAACACACCATAGAAACCTACAAGTTCTTCATTGCATTCAGTTTCAGAACAGTCGTCAGGCCTGGTGGGCTTACCTATTCAGCCTATACGACTTTACCATTACCTATAAAAGAGGTTCTCAGAATAATCTGACAACCCTATCCCGTTGTTTTCCAGAAAGTCCAACTCTTCCACAACTAAACATTAATGAGCTGCAACAAATCATTGGCACGGTTCAATCCTTCCTTGATAAGGGTCAATCGGAATATATCTCCCTAACCAAGAAGAGTGGAGGAAGCTGAATGACCAGATTAACCAACATGATAAATACTAATACTAATGGGAAGGCACTATTCCTCCCTACACAAAAGATAAGGCTAGAAACCTTACAGATGAGCCATGATTCTCCCATTGCTGCTCACTGTGGTTTAAAAAATAATCTAGAGTTACAGTTAGTGTTTGACTCTTTTTGGTGGGCATCAGTAAGAGAAGATACTGCGGCCTATGTATCCTCCTGACCTATCTGTGCTCTGGTCAAAACCCCTCACACTAAGCCTGTAGGGTTGCTCCAACCTCTGCCTGATCCACCAGCAATGGCATTCCATATCCACTAATTAAATTTCCTCGTTTCCCCCTTCTGCAGGTAACCACTTCATTATGGTGACAGTAGACTCAATTTCAGAGATGGCACATTTTACTGTTTTAAGAAAACTACCTACAGCAAAAGAATTAGGAAAAATCTTCATACAAGAGAATTTTCGCCTACATGGTCTTCCACAGGTCATTATATCCGACCGAGACCCCCAGTATATATCTAGGTTCAGGAAACACTTTTTCAAAACCATTCAAATTGAGGTAGCGGGGCGTGGCCGAGCAAGATGGCCGATCGGACATAGACCGTATCGGCTCCCGGTCCGAGCGGCATCTCAGGGAAAGTTTTGGCAGCTCCCAGAGCCTGAATTGTCGGAAACAGAGCCTACCTGTGGTGGAAGATATGCGGCATCTGTGAAGTCTGGTCTGCTGTCCCCGGAGTGCCAGCAACAGTTCCTTTCTGTGGCGATCTCTCCCGGAAGGATATTCGGAGAGAAATAAAATGGCGGGCAGAGCTCGGCTGGAATGGGGATCGGCCCGGCTCGCATGAGCAGCGCAGGGCGGTCTGGCCCCAAGCGGATGCACCAGAGACTGGCAGACAGCAGCGGTAAGCCCTAAGGAGTGCTTTGAGGGGTGGCTGAGCACGGAGGAATTTGCGGCCCTCACTATAATGCATGTCTAACCTTAAGATGGCGGCCGTACTGCCCCCAAATTGCGGTGAATGCTAGGGAATGACTCCCTGCCTCTGCGGAGGAATGCTTGCTTCGCTGGGGGAGCGTGCCTGGAGGGATGAGTGGCGGGGTCTCCTCTTCAAGTACTGCGAGTTTGTGAGCGGCAATACCCGGGAGTGAGTGGATGAACCCCTTGTGCACTTCTACCCCAAGGGAATTCTCAGTCTCCCCGATCATGGCGCCACCCAGTCAGTGATCCCGGGCGAAAGTCTCACCTCTGGCCACCCCCCTGTTTAGCGGCTACACACTCGGCAAGGGGGAGTGAATTCAACTCCTGGCTGTTTCCCCAGTCTACATTGCAAACCACACGCGGCCTCCTCCATACCCAAAGACCCTCTTTTGGAGTGGCTCCCTCCTCTTGATGGGGCATTTTTAATGACATCTCAACACTAACCATTAAGGCCTGCGGTGGGCCAAGGGCAGTGCTACTGCTGTACTGAGGGGAGACCCAGTAGCAGTGTAGTCTTCTGATGCTCCTCCCTCTGTAACACAGTGGGGGCTATACCTGGAGTCCCTATAATATACGGACGGAACTGCGAAGATTTGTGAGGCCTCATCCTTATGCCGCCAAAGAAAGGGACAAGCAAGACGCTCAGCAAATTATCAGGCTTTTTTGCGACTATCGACAAGCGCCCAACGCTACGAGGTGACACGGAAGGGACAACCATGGCTATCACGAAAGCAGACCTGCTGACCATGTTTAAGTTCTTTAAATCTGAATTGCGTACAGAACTTTGTCAGGACATCAAATCTTCCATAGGCGAACTGCGGTCTGACTTGACTGACCATCTGACCTTTCTCCAACACAATGTGGACTCTGTGGGCACTAGAGTGTTGGACCTGGAGGCGCAACACCAGGAACAAGGGCAGCACACTACCGAGATGCGCGAAGATGTCCGGGTTCTTAAGGAGCAGTTACACCAGACGCAACTAAAGGCTGAAGATTTGAAGAACCGAGCGCGGGGAGAGAACATACGGGTTAGAGACCTGGAGGAAGGGACGGAAGGGCCAGACCTAGAGGCTTTCATGGACGATCTCTTTGCAGAGATTCTGAGCCCCCAGACTCTCAAGATAAAGCTTGACAGGGTTCATCGGGTGGGTCCAGCACAGAATGGCGACAAGAGGAGACCCCGCAACATTCTGGCAAAGTTCCACTCCTATAAAGTCAAGGAAGTGGTTCTACAGGCGGCCAGATTGAAGAACTCCATCTCCTTTCAGGATCATTCCTGTACCATATATCAGTATGTCGCACCGTTTACATTGCACGAAGACAACTGTTCAGGCCGGGTACCCCCAAGCTGCAAGCTGACAAAATCAGATATCAGTGGACCTACCCGTTTGGGCTCAGTTTTGAATTCCAGTACAAGCAACGCCACATTACTGAGCTAAAGGAGGGGTTAGAGCTCCTAGGCCTCCCCTCCGAGGAAGATGACCCCACTCAAGGCAAAACTGGGGACCCTCCCACAGCTCGCAATCAATCTCCACCTGGGTGACAAGTTTGTGTAGAGGCCGTCGATGATGGATGCTGACTACCCGGAGGCGAAAGTGAGACCTTTCATATGCACCAGCAGTGGGTTGCCCAGACCGACGAACATTCTCTAAAGCAGTTGCTGTCTCAGTCGATTCCTATGGCTGCAGTGGTGATGCCGCTGCCTTCCCGTCATCACGAGTCTCCACCCTTGCACTCTTCCTCGTTTTAGGGGTCCTGGCCCTCTACTGAAGATGTGAACTCGTCATAGACTAAGAGGGCTCCATGCGTAAGAACAATGCTGTATCCTTTTTTCAAAATGCGGGTTAGGAGCCCGATATGCTGTTTACCTTTAGTTTTGCCCTGTTTTACAATTCACAACTAATTTACTTACTCCTATTGCAAGGTACTTGCTACATTTTCTCCCTAGATAAGGTCCTATGGGTTGGCCCGACTTTCATTAATACGAAGATGATTCGCAATTGAGAGAGTTGCCAGGATGGGCGTGGACTGGGTCCTTGGGCCTGTTGTCCCCCCTGGTCCATGTGGGGGCGTTTTAGCCCCATGAGAAGACCTAGCAATGGTTCTAGTAATGTTTATTTGTTCATGTTGATTTTTGTCCTTTTGGGGTTTTTGGGGGGGCGGGAGGTATGAGGTGGCAGCTTTTTAATAGGGCTGGGCATAGTTTGCGTAGCGCCACTACGCACACTATGCAGAATTTTGGAAAAAATGTGTGGAAAACGAGGGCATGTCCTGAGGGTCCGTGTGTCCAGGACAGGGGTCCCTCCTGCCTGGACAGACTCCCTGATCCCCCCGGTCTGGTTGGGTAGGAAAACAGGGACCCGCCCCAGGGCCTGTGTTTGGGGGACCCCGTCCTACGGCCTGCCAAGAGTCCATCTGCCCAGAGACAAGGGTCCCTGGTGTAGAGCCCCAGAGATCTGAAAGGCTCCCGGGCAGTCCCCCCCCAGGCGGCTGGGCCCCAGGAGAGCTTCCGGGCCTCCCCATGCCTGAGGCCCAGAGTGGGGTTTTGGAGCCCCCCTGAGCCCTGTAGCCCCTGAGCCCTGTAGCCCCGGAGCCCCGGAACCCCGCAGCCCCGGAGCCCCACAGCTCCCAAGCCCCGCAGCCCCCGAGCACTGCAGCCCCCGAGCACTGCAGCCCCCGAGCCCTGCAGCCCCCGAGCCCTGCAGCCCCGGAGCCCTGCAGCCCCGAGCCCTGCAGCCCCGGAGCCCTACAAGGGCAGGCGGGGTGGGAGCCCTCCCGTAAAGGCTTGGGTGGGCAACTGGGAGTCCTTTCGATGCCGGCCATCTGGTCGCACCTTCCCCTCGGCCATCTGGTCGTACGCAATGCTTAACAATAGGGCGACCAGATGGCTGGGCTTCCCTGGAAGTCCCGATGAGATGCCATTCACCTCCCCGATCCCAGGGAGGAGTCCAGGAGGTTGGGCGCCTCCGCGCCCTGGGTCCCCTCCGTCACTCTGTGTGCATGGGTTCCAAGAAAGAGGGGTAGCCTTCCTCCGGATTACTAGTGGCAGGGTGTGCCCGGACACTCCTCCCGGGCTGGCGGTTCTCAGCCGGGGACTAGATGGGCTATGCCTGGGCAACACCTCCCTATGCATCCGGGGCTCCCTCCTCCAGGGCCAACGGCATGGCCGAGTGCCCGGGACGGGCTCCATGGTTCCCGGGCAGTACTCCCCCGGGCGTTGAGGCCCGAGGGCTCCAGTGGTCCTTCCTGTGCCTGAGGCCCAGCCGGGGGTCCCAGAGTCCCTGGGAAGCAGAGACCCTGAGCCCTGCCCTGCGTTAGTAGGCAGGAGCCCTACCGTGAAGGCTCAGTGTTGGAAGCTGGGAGTCCCTTCGGTCCCAGCCATCTGGTCGCACCTTTCCCCTCGGCCATCTGGTCGCACCCAATGCTTTCCAATGAGCCGACCAGATGGCTGAACTTCCCTGGAAGTCCCGATGAGGTGCCACTTGCCTCACCTATCCCAGCGGGGGCTCCAGGAAGTCGGGCGCATCCACGTCCTGGGTCCCCTCCGTCACTCTCTGCGCGCGGGTTCCAAGAAAGAGGGGTAGCCTTCCTCCGGATAACTAGGGGCAGGGTATGCTCGGACACTCCTCCCGGGGTGGCGGTTCTCTGCCGGGGACCAGATGGGCTATGTCTGGGCAAAACCTCCCTAGGCATCCTGGGCTCCCTCCTCCAGGTCCATCGGCATGGTCGAGTGCCTGGGACGGGCTCCATGGGTCCCGGGCAGTCCTCCCCCGGACGTCTGGGGCTCCCTCCTCCTGGGCCAAAGGCATGGCCGAGTGCCCGGGATAGGCTCCATGGGTCCCGGGCAGTCCCCCCCCGGGCGTGAGAGCTACGGTGGTCCTCCCTGTGCCTGCGGCCCAGCCGGGGTCCTAGAGTCCCCGGGTAGCAGAGCTCCTGAGCCCTGCCCAGCGTGGGCAGGCCGGAGCCCTACCACAAAGGCTCGGTATTGGAAGCTGGGAGTCCCTTCGGTCTCGGCCATCTGGTCGCGCCTTTCCCCTCGGCCATCTTGTCGCACCCAATGCTTTCCAATGAGGTGACCAGATGGCTGAACTTCTCTGGAAGTCCCGATGAGGGGCCACTTGCCACCCCGATCCCCGCGAGGGTTCCAGGAGGTAGGGCGCATCTGCGCCCTGAGGCACCCACCGTCACTCGGTGTGTGCGAGTTCCAAGAAAGAGGGGTAGCCTTCCTCCAGATTACTAGGGGCAGGGTATGCCCGGACACTCCTCCCGGGCTGGCGGTTCTCTGCCAGGGACCAGATGGGCTGTGCTTGGGCAACACCTTCCTAGGCATCCGGGGCTTCCTCCTCCAGGGCGAACGTCATGGCAGATTGCCCGGGACGGGCTCCATGGGTCCAGGGCAGTTCTCCCCCGGGCGTCCGGGCCCAAGTGCTCTAGTGGTCCTCCCCGTGCCTAAGGCCCAGCTGGGGTCCCCAAGCCCTGCCCTGCGTGGGCATGCAGGAGACCTACCGCGAAGGCTCGGGGTGGGCAGTTGGGAGTCCTTTCGATACCGGCCATCTGGTCGCACCTTTCCCCTCGGCCATCTGGTCGCACGCAATGCTTTCCAATGGGGCGACCAGATGGTCGGGCTTCCCTGGAAGTCCCGATGAGGTGCCATTCGCCTCCCCGATCCGAGCCAGGGCTCCCGGAGGTTGGGCACGTTCACGGCTAGGGTCCCCTGAGCTTCGTGGTACGCACAGGTCCCCAGAAAGAGGGGTAGCCTTTTCCGGATTACTAGGGACAAGGTACTCTGGGACCCCTCTCCCCCTAGCGGTACTCAGTCGGATGGGCAGGATGCCGCCCCAGCCCTGGGTCCGACCCTGGCGCGTGGCAGGATGCCCATGGATGGGGTCCGGTGGGCCTGGGGAGACTCCCCTGATGGGCTGGGTCCAGGGCCCCGGGGAGGGTGGCCTCCCCACACCGGGCTCTGTCCTGGGTCCTGCCGCATGGCAGGGTGCCCGGCACGGGGTCCGGAGGGCCCGGGGAGGCGACCCTGCGCCTCCAGGCCTGGGAGCCCCGGCTGGGTCCAGGGGTCCGGCCGGGCCCCGGGTCGGGTGCTCAGGCCCTGGGCCCTGTCCCCCAGCCTGCCGCACTTCCAAAGGCCCGGGATGGGGTTTTGTTGCGCCTGGGGAGCCTCCCCTTGCTTGGTTGGGTTCAGGAGCTCTATCCGGGGCCCCTGAGGGCCCCGGGGGGAGGGTGGCCTCCCCACCCTGGGCTCTGTCCTGGGTCCTGCCACATGGCAGGGTGCCCGGGACACGGTCCGGAGGGCCCGGGGAGGCGTCCCTGTGCCTCGGGCCTGGAAGCCATGGCTGGGTCCAGGGGCCCAGCTGGGCCCCGGGCCGGGTGCTCGGGCCCTGGGCCCTATTCACAGGGCTGCTGCTCCACCAAGGGCCCAGGACAGGAGTCCATCGATCCTGTGCAGGCCTCCCCTGCTTGTCAAGGTGTCCGTGCGCCCCGGGTCGGAGGGCCTGTCGGGTCGCCATTGCAGCCTCCATGGCTGGGGCCCAGCTGGTGCCCTGGGCCTCCGGTCTGCCATGCACCGGCGCCCGCTTACTCCTTCGTTGGGGCACAGGGTGTCCAGATGGCTTCCCTTTCCTCCCCGGCCATCTGGTCACCTGATCCCCTCGACCATCTGGTCACCCGCAATGCTTTCCTATGGGGCGACCAGTTGGCCGAACTTCCCTGGAAGTCTCAATGAGGTGCCATTTGCCTCCCGGATCCCATGCGAGGGCTCCAGGAGGTCGTGTACTTTTGCACCTTGGGTCCCCTCTGTCACCTCGTGTACACGGATTACAAGAAAGGGGGGTCATTTTCCTCCGGATTACTAGGGAGAGGGTCAGTCAGCCCTCGGTGAGTTCCGGCGATTCTGAATCAGGGGAAGGCAGGCCCAGGGCCCGCCTGCCAGGGCCCCCAGGGGCCCGGGAACGCACCTGAGTCTCGGGCCCCTTTGCAATGGTCCTTTTTCTCTGAGCCTGCTTGCCCCGGCATCAGACAGGCAGGGGATACTAAGCCATCAAACCCCCTGCACAGGGTGGCCTGCCAGGGGATGCCCCTTCTGTACTCTGATCGATTGGGCACTCTCGGTCCGTTTAGGGATAGACTGCTTGGCCAGCCTCAGCTGTTGTTTCAGGCAAAGAGCTTTCACCCCGCATGGACC
>NC_141694.1:1902811735-1902816735 GCF_964263255.1 Lissotriton vulgaris
TGGTGGCCCGGGAGTTCCGGATCCCCTCCGTGGGACTGGGGCCTGGGCCCTACCCGGACCCTGTAGGGCGCATTTACTCCACGGCTTCGGGGTGGCAGGTGGCCCTCCGCTCCGGCAGAGGATGTTACAGCCCCCCTGGCAGCAGCTTTTCTGTGTCCACGGGGTCAAGGGAGATTTGACTGCCTCTGTGACCTCCCCCGGGCACCCGTCCCCGGCCGCCCCTCGGGGCGCACTGGGCCGGTTGAAGGGGGGACGGGGCTCCCGGCGCGACTGTTGACTGGGGCGGACTGTTCTCAGTGCGCCATGACCGTGTCACGCCGCCGGGCTGAGAGGCCCACACCGGGCACCAGGGGTCTGCGGCGATGTCGGTTACCCACCGACCCGTCTTGAAACACGGACCAAGGAGTCTAACACGTGCACGAGTCGGAGGGCCGAGCAAAACGCTGTGGCGCAATGAAGGTGAGGGCCGGCGCGCGCCAGCTGAGGTGGGATCCCGCCGCGCTTTCAGCGGCGGGCTCACCACCGGCCTGTCTCGCCTGCTCTGTCAGGGAGGTAGAGTATGAGCATGCGTGATAGGACCTGAAGGATGGTGAACTATGCCAGGGCAGGGCGAAGCCAGAGGAAACTCTGGTGGAGGTCCGTAGCGGTCCTGACGTGCAAATCGGTCGTCCGACCTGGGTATAGGGGTGAAAGACTAATCGAACCATCTGGTAGCTGGTTCCATCCAAAGTTTCCCTCAGGATAGCTGGTGCTCGGAGTCCCCAGTTTTATCTGGTAAAGCGAATGATTAGAGGTCTTGGGGCCGAAACGATCTCAATCTATTCTCAAACTTTAAATGGGTAAGAAGCCCGGCTCGCTGGTGTGGAGCCGGGCATGGAATGCGAGTGCCTAGTGGGCCACTTTTGGTAAGCAGAACTGGCGCTGCGGGATGAACCGAGCGCCGGGTTAAGGTGCCCGAAGCCAACGCTCATCAGACCCCAGAAAAGGTGTTGGTTGATATAGACAGCAGGACGGTGGCCATGGAAGTAGTAATCCGCTAAGGAGTGCGTAACAACTCACCTGCCGAATCAACTAGCCCTGAAAATGGATGGCACTGGAGCGTCGGGCCTATACCCAGCCGTCGTCGGTGCTGAAAGCCACGACGGCTAAGCTGCAATGAGTAGGAGGGCTGCTGTGGTGAGCACAGAAGCCCGGGACGAGGCCCCGGGTGGAGCTGACGCAGGTGCAGATCTTGGTGGTAGTAATAATAATAATAATAATAATCTTTATTCGGAGTTTCAAGTTTGAAATCCATAAAAGCAGTAATAATATACAATAAAACAGTCATATCAAAAGGTACAAAGTGATTACATATATAACAAGTAAATTCCACATCTGAGTTATAAAAGCATTAATTTGTTTAAGGGAATTACCTTTAAAGATTTTTTTCTGTGTCTATGTATACACTTCAAAAAGTTAAGAACATGGTAACAAGCAAGTTCAGTATCCAAGAGCTGCAAACACAGCATGGCAGGGCGACATTGCCTGAGACCCCAAGATTTTAGTAAGGTCAATAGCCAAACTTTACGATGTTCATGGTAAAACTTGCAAAACAAGACAGTATGTAAAGTTGTCTGTGTTGACTTCTCGTCACAGGGGCATAGGGGTGGATTCGGATCCCAAACGTTTGCTGTTGGAAAGGCCACCAGTCTATGAAATACATTTAATCTGAACCTTGTCAGAAGGTAGCGATCAAACAGGCCAAGATTAAGCCTTAGATAGGGCTGAATTAAGAGTGTAGATTGGACCATTACGGCGTGTTGAACAGACGGTTTGCCTGCTTCCGATTGCAATCTCAGGTTTTCCAAATGTCCCAGGGCTAGTTCTTTTAGTTGTTTCTTTGTGAGTTCAGTGATTTTTTCAGGATTCAGATAGTATTGCTCTGCCCCAAGGTCAATGAAAAAGTTTCTGATATAGGCTAACCACTTAATTTTTAAGGCATGGTCCAATGTCATAGCGTCCGCCACTATCATCTTGGTGAGATCATTTTTCTCCGAGGTCCAGATACGGCGCCATAAGAGTAGCGGTTGTATTTTTGCAAGGTCCTCAATGTATGGAACACCTAATTCAACGTGGCAGGCATAGGTTGAGGATCGCTTTGGGGCCATCAACAAGAACCTTAGAAAGTTATTTTCTGCTATTTGCAGGGAGGTTACATCCGTGTGACCCCATAAGCCTGCTCCATATAGGGCTGTCGATTGGCATTTGGCCTTATATATCGTTAACAATTCCTCAGGCGGTCGTTTTCCCAGTTTTTGTGTGAATGTCACCAATGCTGCTAGCGCTCTTTTAAAGCAGTGTCTCCTCGCTTCCACAGCCTTTTTCCAGGACAGTTTATTATCTATTGTGATTCCCAGGTAGCAATATTCATTTGCGGAGTCTATTTTTTGGTTATTAAGGGTGATGTTTTTCAGATGTTTTCTCCCTGTACCTGCCGACATCACAAAAGTCTTTTTCACATTTATGTGAAGGTCTAGGGTACCCATGTACTGGGAGTACCTATTAAGAGTATTCTGAAGTTCATGGGGAGTCCGTGCCAGGAGGACAGCGTCGTCCGCATAGAGCAGAGCGGGGATCGGGCGATGTTCTGCCTGTGGGAGGTCCCGGGCACCTCTCAGGAGCTCAACATCCAGGTTGTTAGTATAGAGGGAGAAGAGGAAAGGTGCCAGGACACATCCTTGTCTGACCCCGCGCTCCACTCTAAAAGACGCTGTCAACTCTCCTTTTGTACCAAAACGGACTCTGGCAGAGGGCTTTGAGTACATTTCCCTTAAAAAGTTCAGGAGTGGCGGATCTACCCCCATTTGGGCTAGGAGGGACCACAATTTGGTATGAGAAACACAGTCAAATGCCGCGTACAAGTCCACGTAGATCATATATAATTTATCTTTCTTGGCGTGTATATATTTCCCAATAATTAGAGAGAGGTTTAGGGCTTGCTCCACAGTTCCAAAGCCTTCTCTGAAGCCAAATTGTAGGTCAGACAGTATGCCTCTCTCCTCCACCCAGTCCTGCAATCGCTCCAGGATCACCCTACCTGCCAGCTTGCCCAGTGAGTCCAACAGGGATATTGGGCGGTAGCAAGCAGGGTCCTGGCGGTTTCCCTTCTTAAATATTGGTACCATGATGGACCTTGTCCAAGACTCCAGGATTCCTTTCTTTGCCGCTGCCGTGCACACCCTAGTAATAATCGGGGCCCAAAGGTCTGGTTTATGTTTGAAAAAATCAACCGGGACTCCATCCGGGCCTGGTGCTTTTCCATTTTTGCTTGTTTTTAGGGCCAGAAGGATCTCGGGGATGTCAAAGTCTATTTGAATGGGGTAAGGCGGAGCTTTTAGGTTCTCGTGGTCATTTTCTTGTTCAAAGAATGGTTTTTGAAAGATTTTTGAGAAGTGTGATACCCATTCTGACTCATCTATCGCCACTTCAATTTTTGGAGTCGAATCATCCACCAAGAATGGGGTTCTTATTACTCTCCAGAAGGCCTGGCTGTTTTTCTCCTGTGCACTGGCGTGAAGTTCATCCCATAGGGCTTGCTTTAAGTCCGCTTTTCTCTTTTTCCTGATTATATGATATTCCTTTCTTAAGGCGGATATAATATGGGGGTCTCTTTCATCTTTGTTTAGTGCTAGTTTGAGCTTTGAGTGGGCCTGAGTACATTCTTGATTGAACCATCCCTTCGGCCGGCGTGGTCCAGCTTTATGTTTTGCTGTAAGTAAGGACTGTATTTTTTCCATGATTTGTGCGAAGCTATTAAGAAGTTCCTCATCTTCTGTGAGTATGTCTAAGCATTTCTTAATTTGGGGGTATGCTGATTTTATCAAGTCTTTAGTGATTTCCTCTGGGTTTATCTTCCCCCATTTTATTGAGTACCCGTTCAATTGGCCCAGGTTTATATTTTCTTTGGTCAGTGCACTAGCTATCGCCGTAGGGAGAGACTGTTGATGATTTATATACAGTTCCATTTTGAGAATAGCATGGTCACTTTGGCTGTTGGGTATGACTTCAAAGCTGTTTACTCTGGGTTGTAGACTAGCTGATATTATAATGTAATCAACCGTGGTACTAATCCCTCTTCCTATATAGGTTGATTCTAGTAAGCTAGTTCTGGGATCCGGTGTGTTTGCTATTTGGAGGTCAAGATCTGATAGGAGATCGTTCATTATTCCTCCCGTGTTGTTATGAAAAAAGTGGGTTAGAAAAAGACCTTCCTCTGTGGCCATACTGGGACATTTTTTTTCTGGTTGCGTACATTGATGTAGATTAAAATCTCCTGCCCATATTATGGATGATCCACCCCTTGCTCCCTGTTTCTGTCTAAGGGTAGATAGTTTTTCATGAAGGTGGGCCAGAACTCTCTGGAGCTGAGTTTCCGCAAGGTTATTATAGAAGTTAATGAGGACTATAAACTCATTTTTGGGTAGAGCAAGACCAATGATCTGGAAATTAGAATCCAGTTCGATGACACTTATTTTGATATTCTGAATGGTATTGGCTATATATATGTTTAGTCCTCCCTTTGGTCTACCCTTTTTCCCCACCAGCGCAGGGGAAAAGAACGTCCTGTACCCCTGTAAATGAAGTTCTGATTGTGACCATGTCTCCAGCAGGCAGAGTATTTGTTGTCTATGTACGTGGTGCATGATGGTCCCATCCTCCAGCTTTGGTCGCAATCCCGCGATGTTCCAGGAGATCACGCTCAGGGCTGGAGGATTATCTTTAAATGCATTTTCTATTTGTGGATTAGTGTGGATAAGTGAATGTTCAGGGATTATGGTATTGTCTGGGATTTGTGGGGTGTCTAGGGTTTTAGGTGTCTGTTCTTCTGGCTGTGGTGGTCAGTCGACACACTCTAAACCACTATACATATTGGTTAGTGGTAGTTCATTCCACCCGTCCCAGTGTGGGGGTTCTCTGTATTTTCTCCAGTGTTCTTGCCCTCTCCATTCATCCCTTTCTCT